>NC_048219.1:118445576-118461199 GCF_002007445.2 Ailuropoda melanoleuca | reverse complement strand
GGTTCTCATTTTCAGATGACATACTTGAAGCAAGAGAGGTTGAGTGGCTTATCCAAAAGTATACTGATAATAAGTGGCAGAACCAGGATTTTTTAAAGATTTATTTATTTGAGAGAGAGTGAGAGAGAAGAGAGAGCACAAGCCTGGGGAGGGGCAGAGAGACAGAGAAAATCTCAACCGGACTTTCCATTGAGCATCGAGCCTGAATCAGAGGTTGATCTCAGAATCCATGAGATCACAAACTGAGCTGAAATCAAGAGTTGGACATTTGACCGACTGAACCACCCAGGTGCCCCCAGAGCCAGGATTTGACCAAGAGAGTCCGGCTACTGTTGGGTTCACAGGTATTATAAAAATTAAACAAGATCACATATGGGAAAAAATAATGCAGTATACACACTGTGAACACTCAACAAGTGGTAACTGTTGCTATTTTAATAAACTAAGAATTTATGCCTCAGAGACGGATAGAGAGGAGAATAAATCCATTGCTCCAGAGGAGTAACGCAGCACAGAATCTAGAACTGGGAAAATAAATAGAGCTGCTTAAGTGTTTGGCAAGGAAAAGCAGATACTTTGGATGATGGGAGGAGAGCATAGAGATGTGCGAAACTGAATAAATAGCAGCAAGGATGATGCAACTGGCAAATAGGAACTAACTGCCCTAGTGACAATGAAGGCATAGTGGGTGTCTAGTGGGTTGAGTAAATATTCATCTTTGAGGTTGTTAAGGGTTGGTAACTTGTTGCCATGGTGACTCTAAACTCTCTTAGAGTATGTCCTGGTAAAGGTCCTTAAATTAGCTTATCTTTGCAGAGCTGTGTGCCACATAAAAGTTGTGTGACTCCAGAAAGTTCTTATAAATAAAAGTCTGTACATCAACCAACACAATCCTAAAGTCCTCACGTGTAGCTTCATAGATTGATTCTTTTGAATGAAACAGAGCAATCTGTCACTTGACTTTCTGTGACATTCAAGATATTGAAGTTTATAAGAAAAGATTGATTTAGACACACGTTTAATGGAATTAAAAATGTGTGATTAATGACATCTGTTTAAGCATGATAGCTGAAGTGAAATTAATTAATGCTGTATATAAATTACACATTATACTGTATTTTGCCTAAAAAGCATGGTAGTTTTGTTAAGTTTTTCTTAATTTTTTAAGTTTAATACTTAGTACATACTGGATCACATAATTGCATGCCTTTATTTTTACCTTACCATTCCCTCCTGAATTTCAGCATTGTTTGAATATCATGATTCCACTTTTCAGCACTGTGAATTATCTAAGAAGCCAGATAATATGCAACTTCACTGGTACAATAAAGAGAAGCCTAATACAAGCTTCAGTTATTTTGCCTCTAAGGCACCATACTGTGCAATGAACTAAGGTAAATGTTTTTTACTAGGTAAATGTACGTTTTGATAGGCTAAATAAAAGAAAAAAGAAAAGGGAGGGATATAGTTTCTTGGTAAATGCTGCTACATGATATATATACACACCATATATACACATACCCCACAGAGCATTCAAAATTGTAAACAAGCTTCATTTCAAAACCACATGAAGACTGCACCAAATATATATATATATATATATACACGCATATAATGTGGATCAACAGGAAATTACAGCCTCATTTTATGACTGCGGTGCTAACTTTCCAATTCCTGTGTATACACATAGTTTTGTGTGAAGTACATTAGGATTCAGACATATTGAGAACACCTGGAAGGTTATAGAATTAGGTCTGTCTTGAATTCAGACTGAGTAGCTTGAGTGTTAATATCCGTGGTCTTTTATATACTGAGGATTTCAATTTGGTTTTATCCCTGTGGCAACCAGCAAGGAATGTCAACAAATCCTTTTGCTCTCTGTGCTGTTTACTGCTCACACTACTGTGTTTAGAGAGCCTGGGGCTATCTACGGGAGCTTATGTCTGTAATCTGGCATGACCATTCAAAAGGGATATCTGAATTGTAGACATGTACTTTCAATAAGGCTAAAATATATCAAGTCGTTTCCTATCTCACAGTACTATGCTTACATGTAGTGCAAACTGGGAGGCTTTTTTTTTTTTTTTAACAGTAGCCACTATGGAATTTTCCCCATAGTAGCCAATTTAATTGAGCAAACTGCTTTTGTGTAAAATTAGTTAGAGATTAAAAAGTGTGGGCCAAGTGGTTGATTAATAGCATGCTGTGAATATTACCTTAAGCAGGAATTCCTCATCTTTATGCTACACTCTTCAATACAGTGTATTATTTATGAGTCACATAGAACAAAGCTATTGCCTTTGAGTTTTCTAATAACTAAGTCAGGTAGTTTGAATTAAACATACCCTGAGAATTGTGGCCCACAGTGGAAAGTGAAGTGAAGGAAAGCTTGTTTATTTGCTTCTATCAGCTTCCAGATGGAGGGTCGAATAAATAAAAAGTAAGAGTGTGACAAGGAATATCTGAAAATCTCACAACAGAAAGATCTTGAAATTTGTGAAGACCTTTAGTTCTTTTTCCCAAATACTGGACTCACCGTCCTGTCTTTTATAATGAAATGAAAGTATCACAAGTGGATGAAATGATCTTGTTCTGATTACCTTTAAAGACAGTCTTTCAGCATCTTTCAGTAAGTTTAGGTTTTGTATACTTATCAGGATATTATCTCAACTAGAAAGCCATTACTATGTTCTATGATTGAAGGCCATTTCCTTTTTAGTAAAACCAGGCATCATTATTTTGCTCCTCAGCTCTGAGGAAAAAACAAAAACACACTGAAATCATGTATTGACCACTTTTTCAAAATGTGAATTATTTGTGAGGGAGTAGGACTTTTCTGTTCAAATATCCACTAACTTCTCACTGGCAAAGGAGACAATGAAAGCCTTAGTTTGGCATTTGCCAACTTCTGTTATTTCATCTTTATTTGATTTTCCTGCCTTTTCTCCCATTATTCCTCTATGTACCTCTTAATACCAGTCAAATTTGCCTCCCTTTAAGGATCATGTTGAGGAGTAATATAATAATGGCCTCAATGAATGACACCTCCCTGCATCCATACTCCTTCACAGTATGACCTGCCATTCCTTCTTCCAGAGGTAGAGTCTGTTTCTTCACCTCTGGAATCAGGGCTGGCTTTGTGAGTTGCCTTGAGTAGTAGTATGCAGCAGAAGGGATCTTGTGTGAATTCTGAAGCCTGTGTCTACAGAGGCCTTGCAGTTTCTACCTTTGCCTTCTTGGAACCCTGGGAACAGTCTGTTGTAAAGAAGCCAGTCTTTTGTACCCCAGAAAACAAACAGCACCAACTTCTTGGTCCTTTTTGGTCAACCAGTCTTCTATCTGAAAGCAGCCTCATCTGTGAACTTAGTTGAAACCAGCAGAGGGATTACCCAGTCAACTCACAGAATCATGAGAATGAATAAACCATTGTTTTAAGCCACTAAATTTTGGGATGCTTTGCTATGCAACATAAATCAGAAGAATATACAATGATGAATAATTGATTCACGATCAACTCTATCTGATTTCCTTGAATACTGTATCTCTTCATATTTACACCCTACTTAGCACAATTTGGTACTTGTATTTCACCTAGTACTGTCTTCTATTCAATTTTAAGGAAGCTCTTCTGCATCCCAACCTAAGCGTGAGCTCTTTTATTATACTCTTTGTATTATACACTGGTATATTTATCTTTTAAATGGTATTTAGTATCCTTGAAAACGGTTAGTCATCTATCCAGATTAAATGAACTGGTAGATTGCATTTCTTTATGCATCTTGTTCTTAAAAGTTTACATCCTAAACACAGGAAAAGAGAAGTCCATGAGAATATGTGTTAGTCTTATTTAAGGTACATTTTCAATCATATGCATATGAAAGGCAACTGCCAGAAGTTCTGCAAGGTATATATAACAGACTAAAACATAACTTTTGCATTCAAGAAATTTATAATCTAGAACAGGGTTTGGTAAACAATGGGAAGCTCCCTGGCTGCCTGTTTTTTGTACATAAAGTTTTTCTGACATGCATGCATGCCTCCATTTATATATTATCTGTGCTGCTTTTGCACAACAGTGGAGTTGAGTAGTTGGCTAAACTGTACGATTTGCAAAGCCTAATACATTTACTATTGCAAAGCCTAATACATTTACTGTCTGTCCCTTTAAGAAAACCTTTGCTGACCCATGGCTTAGAATAAGTAATATAACTACATTCAGAGAAGAAATATGAAATGTGAATGCTGGCAGACAAAAAAAAGAAAGAAAGAAAGAAAGAAGAAGAAAAATATTTTACAGACGCAAAGGAGAATATGACTAGTTTTGGCTGGAATATTGAGGAAAAGCTGCATGAGTAAGAAAAACATGACATAAATAATCAAATGGGGTAATATTTTAAAAAACAGTGGATTTGAAGATGAGACGTTTGAGAAGAAAAATAGAAGATATCGTAGGGAAGAAGAAGAGTACAAAGAATGTAGTTGACAGGCAGAGGGTTGGAATGTTTTAGTGACTTTGAAAACCAAGATAGAAGAGAGCTATGAAGCAGGATGGTCTGCAGTAAAGCTGATGCACAAAGGTGTTGTGTTAGTTTCCTAAGACTACTGTAACAACGTACCAATGACTGGGTGGCTTGAAACAACAGAATTTTTTTCCCACAGATTTGGAAGCTAGAAGCATGAAATTAAGTCTTTGGTAGGGCCATATTCTCTTTGACTGCTCTAGGGAAGAATTGTTCCTTTTCCCTTCTAGCTTTGGATGTTTGTCAGCAATCTTGCATTCCTAGGCTTATAGATGCATCACTCCAGTAGCATGGCCATCTTCTCCCTGTGTATCTTCATACCCTCTTCTTTCAGTTCATGTCTTTCTCTCTGTCCAAATTTCTCCTTTTTATAAAGATACCAGTCATGTTAAGTTAAGGCTCTTTTTAACTTGATTACCTCTGTAAAGGCTTTGTTTCCAAATAGAGTCACATTTTGAGGCCCTGGAGGTTAGAACTTCAACTTGTGTTTATAGGGAAGACACAGTTTTACCCAAAATAGGTATAGAGTGGAAAACTGGGATGAACCACAAGATACAGAGATTTAATTGTCATTGATGAACTTTGAAGAACTAATTTAAGTTAGATTGGTGAGTTTAGGAACCAGATTTCTAGGGTATATGGTATACCTGAAGGGAAATTAGAAACTGTTAAGGTAGAGTAATTTGTGAAAATTTCAGAATGATGAATAGAAGGATAAAGAATAGAGTAGCTTGAGGAAATTGTAGAGCTAGCATTCATTTTAGGAGAGTCAGTATGGAAGAAACTGAAGAAGGACAAGAGAATAAAACAACTAATAGAGCAAGTCTTAGATTTAAGTAAGAATCAATAAAGGAAACAACCAAAATGGTGGTAAAGGGAAGAACCTCGGTCAGAAGGAAGGTTGTATTTTCCCTCAAAGATTGGAAGAAAGAGAGGTCCCAAAAAGTTGCAGTGATATTTCACGTTGGATTCAGAATTTCTTAGGAGAGTAGGATATGATACTGTAACTTTACAGTGAAACAATCAGGTTTTGTATAGGACGTAAAACTAATGAAAAAGTCTGGATTAGCCATCCTTATAAATTTGCTTTAGTACTAACAATAGATGAATAAAATATGTATACATCATTCAGCAAAGAGCACCAGGTTGAGAGTAGGGAGCTTGGATTTGTAATGAACATCATTAGTATAGTTATGTGATTTTTTCACTAATACTCAGCAGCCCCGGATATAGAACACAGAATATACACTGTAGAGGTTGTTGAGACCTGGGGATTGGCAAGTATTTGAAATGGTGGCAATTCTTCAGTAGAAGTGAGTGCACAATGATATTTTTGACATTGATGACAGAGTTTGTTAAAAAGGCAAAGGAAATCATAAAAGATGGAATGAACTTGGAGACAAGAAAACAGGCAATATTTAGAATTTGTGATGAGAAGCAAGCCCAGATTTAGGAGCAGTGACTGGGTGAAGACAAGACTATTTTAGAATTTGGGGTCTTTGAGAAAATGCTTCATACTGCTGAGGAGAAATATGTGGCTAGGCTGGTAGGTTTTTGTAGTCAAGACATTTTTACAAAAAAAAAATTAAAAAAAACAATGGCCTTGATCTAAATGGAGAACACAACATCAGAATAGATTAAACAAATACCTAGCGCCAAACTCATTTTATAGTTTAGTTAATGTGAAAAATTGAATAAAGTGATGAAATTATTTTTTATCAGGAAGAGATCATTTTTTATATAACTGGCAGACCTAATGGCAGAAGATTTTATTTTATTTTATTTTTTTGGCAGAAGATTTTAAATCAGTGGAAATGTACATGCATATTAATGTAGGACTGATTTTTTCACTTTGCAAAACTGGGTGGAGGAATTATTACAGAATGTTTAATTGTTAATGGGAAATTGTGTGGGTAGCTTGTTACAGTGCTAGGCAAATTGTAATGAGCAAATGCTTCAGATTAGTGGACTTTGATATTATAAAGAGGATTAAGTTGAAGTTATCTTTTATATCTCTTTTCATATCATAAGCTATGAAGAACAGTCTAGGGAGGTTACATTATCCTTGGCCTTGCATACATGAGTTACATAACCTTCTCTACCTGGTAAGTTGGTCGGACTGAACTCCAAGCAACTGTAAACAGGAAATTCCTCCATTTTTCTCCTCACCAGCATTTAAAAAAGATCTATCAAATCTCCCTTGCCTGTGTGTAGATGTCATCTCAAACAGATCCCATAACTTTCCTATTGCTTTTGACTATAAAAATAATTTCATGTGCAGTTATTAAAATGTTTAGTTTAGTTTAAATTAAATTTCCAATTTCACATCCAATTAAAAACTTTTTCCCTCATTAGTTTCTGCATGATCTGTGTCTAATTTAAAAAAAAAAAAACAAAACACCAGTGAGCCAGATGGTGGGGAGGGGGTGGTCTATTCTTGCATCATTTTTTTCTACCTACTCTTCCTGTCCCACCTCCATCTTCTCTCCTTCTAGGGTTGAGGCAGGAGGTGTGGAGGAAAGATTAGAGAATGAGGTACAAATGGTCTGTACCTCACTGGTGCTGTCTGTGGTTTTCTATTGGTTGACATTTTCTGTCTTTAATCATCATGATTATGACAGATATTTGACAACTGGAGTAAGTGTGCAGGATTTGAGGGGACTCCCTCTGAGGTCTTCCTGCACCCCTTGTGATGTACTGCCATGCTCTCTTCCCCTGACTGAGCTTTCCCTTTGGCAGAGGTTATTAAAGTGATCTATGTCGGCTATCTTCTGCAAGTGTGCAAATACATACAAGATCTGCTGGAAACTGTGTCTCACTAACCTATGCAAGACAGTTTGCCTAACTTCTGACTCCTTCTTTCTCATCCTGCCAAGCACAGGCAGTCCTAGTCAGCTTTCTGCTTTTAGGTTTTTCAGTATGAATAGTAGGCACCCTTCTCTATGTTGTTGTTTGCTTCTGAAGTGGGGTTTTCTCTTGGGCTCTGTCACCTTATCTCATCTAAATGACAAGAGCACAGTGGGCTCTAACATGCTTCTTGCTGGGGAATGAGGTATCTTTCCTTTCTTACAAGTACTACTTGTAAGTAGTTCTCTTGAGGCAGCCATCACTTGGCTTTAACGAAGACAGAAGAGTATGCATCCTCTCCTCCCACAAAGAGAAGAGTTAAGGCATTCTGTCTGTCTAGGGATTCCCTTCAAACATTTTATTTTTAAATGTCACGTTTTACTTATATTGGCTTTTAGGGGTCATGATACACTGACTGGTTTTGATCTATTTTGGTCCGCGTTGCATGGATGGTTCTATTATCACTCTTTAGAGCGTTGGGTACGTTATATCTATTGCTTCAGCTTTGGAGGTTTAGCTGAAAATCAGAGACTTCAGAGGCAGTCCCAAATTTCTTTACAGATTAATTCTGAATGCTTTTTGTATTAAGCCTAGGACGGAGTTTACACATGGAGAACCGTAATTTATAGTCAATAACACAGTAAGTGGCATATTTAAGTTTCTCATCACTTTCTCCTAGGATTATTCATGAGGATGATAGCAGCTCACAACATTTGCCTCAAAAATAGTAATTGGCTAGAGGTGGAGATTTCTATTGGTTAGTACTGACTACTACTTTTAATTCAAGTTGGCATGCTGTCTCATTGATATATAATTAATATTCATTAATTGATTGCAGGGTTTATACCTTTTCCGTATTATGGGACTTTCAGAATAAAATAATTTTTAAATTGTTGCCACTCAGGTCATGATGATAAAATATGCTGTGGTCTTCAGAACTTCACAATGAGGATTTAAGTATTCCCTGTTTATTCTTTATAAAATATTTAACAAACCCTCAAATAATACTTGCCATGTGTCAAGCACTGTTCTAAGTACTTTATACCTAATAATTGATTTGATTTTCATAAAAACTCTGCGAGATCAGCACTCTTATCATTCCCATTTTACCAAAGAGTAAACTGAAGCATAGAGGTATAGTATTTGCCCAAGGTTACACCATATTAGTAAAGTTGGGGTTTCGCCAGGGGAAGTCTGACTCCAAAATGTATGTTCTTACCAGGAGGCAATGTAACAATGTACTTCTAAGGCATTTAAATAAGATTGGAATAAGAGACATACAAAAAAAATTAACTAAAAATTGGAAAATCCAAAGTCATAAAGTGAATGAAGGGGAAAATTATTATACTGAATAGTTAAGTACTAAATTTAGGTCTGAGGTTTCTAACAGGCAAGTCATAAAGGAAAATAAGTTGAATTAGATGGTTTATAGTCTTATCAAAGGGAACTTAGATTTTCTTTGGATGAAGAAACTATCTCCAGTATTGAATAATGTATGTTTATACCATGGGGACTTTTTTATAAAAGACATATTCTATTAAATTTCCACAGATTATATAGAAATTCTGTTTCTATTATGTCTTATAATAAGAAATAAGTTGAAGATTTTAATGAAAATATTAAAAATTTGTGAAGGAAATTCTAAAGGGAACTGTTTATTAATGTACCTATTCAAATCTCTATTCCCCCTGAATTTAATAATAGACCATAGACAAAGGAATTATTTTAATAAATTCTGCTCACCTGATTTTTTTAAGAGTTAATTTATTCATTTTAGAGAGAGAGAGAGAGAGAGAGCACAAGCAGAAGGGGCAGAAGGAGTGAGAATCTCAAGCAGACTCCACACTGAGTGTAGAGTCTGACCCAGGGCTCCATCTCATAACCCTAAGATCACAACCTGAGCCAAAACTGAAAGTTGGACCCTCAACCAGCTTCACCACTCAGGTGCCCATGCTCACCAAATTTTCTAAAAGAAACTTAAAAATATCCTTTTACATCTTAAACTGGCATCTTATTTTTATCAAGTTTAAATACTTGTAATTAATGTAATTTCTGATATATTGTAATTATTAATACTTAAGATAAAACTGGGGCACTTGGGTGACTCAGTTGGCTAAGCATCCCCCTTAGGCTCAGGTCATGACCTTGGGGTCTTGGGATTGAGCCCCGCAATGGGCTCCCTGCTCAACAGGGGGTCTGCTTCTCCCTCTCTGACCCTCTCCCATGCTCATGCACTTGTTCTCTCTCTGTCTTAAATAAATTAAATATTTAAATAAAATAAAATGAAATAAAACTGACATATTCCTTAAATGTATCTGTAGAATTTAATTAGTTTAGTAATTTAATATCTAGTAAAATCAGTTTTAAGGTGTATGAGCAAGTTCTTCTTAGCCAGTAGGTGAGAAAAACTTACTCTTCCTACTGTATGTTTCTTTTACTCTCACATGATAATCACACTCACAACACTTCTGACACAACACTTCCCACACTGGCAATTCTGTGTGATAGCAGCTGGATGCCCTAAAATTCAATTCAATTCAATTCAATTCTGATATTATTCTTAATAAAAGTATAAAACCATAATTTTATGGGGCCTTAATTAAAAGGGTGTTTTCAGATATCAGTTTTTGAATTGCCTCTCCTTTTTTGGTACCTTATAGATTTTTACATTCAAAGGCATTGTGCACTACTGAGATGGTTGGGATGTGTTACTGTCCTTGGGTATAGTATGAGAAGTGTGGGTATTAAAGGTGGAGTGAAAAAGGAAAGCTTGCACAGTGTTCCTATTGCAGTTACTTTCTCAGATTATTTTTATTAAGGAGTGTGTATTTTCATTGAAGATCTAGAAGTTGTATGGCATGTGTGCCACTTAGAAAGGTTTTCTCTACCCTCAAGGATATATTCAAATCCCTAGTTACATAGTAGACTACAGTGAAAACGTGTAATAAATCAGTTTGACGTTTGAAAGCTCTAAATGTTTAGGCTGAATTCCCCTGGTTTAACTGTAGGGATTTTGTGTCATTGTTTGGCTACCACTCTTAACCACTATCTCAATTTTAATATCACAGATTAGTTTTTCCTACTTCAAAAAATCGTATACACATAATTCAGAATGTATTTTTATGTGCATTTGACTTCTTTTCTTCCAGTTTATTCTTAGGAAATTCATTCATTTTTATGTCATTGTAGTTATATTTTTATTTTTGTATTGCTTTCCATTTATGAATATAGCATGATCTATGTGTCTGATTTACAGTTGATGGAAATTTCAGGGTGTTTTCCATTGGGGGCTTCTGTGAATGGTGCTACTATAAACTTTCAGAGGTTCCTTGGTCCTGTGATGGTAATTACTATTACCAGCCAGTGTAGAGAACTTTGATTCCTCTTCTTAAGCCTCCTAGTGGTAGGCCTTGTGGAATCCTTGTTGAGATACTAACCATTTTTACAGAGATGAATACTCAGGAAGAATGCTAAGTGGAGTCTCCAGGACTAGAAAACACGAAGTGACCGCATGCAGTTAGTACTGCAGAAAGCAAATTTTATTATACCAAAGCATGCTCACCAGTTAAAGCTGTTTCTCCACAAAATTCACACTTCAAAAATATGGGAAAAATTTGCAGCCATTTATTTACTTATTTTAGCTACTAGAATCTGTATGTTTTATTAAAAAGGGAAATCATTAGGGAAAGTTCCTAGAAATAGAACTGTTGGACAGAAGAATAGATACATTTTGAGATTTCTGATCAAGAAGCAGTGACATTTTATACCCCATCACAATGTGTCAGAATGCCAGTCTCCCTTCCTAATGCCACATATGATTATTGCCGATTTTACTGGCTGAAAATAGGATCTCTATGTTGTTTTTATTTGCATTGCTTTGATTGCTGGTGATGTTGAAACCGTATATCTAATAGTGAGGCAGAGCTTGAAGTGAGAAGAGAGGGAAAGAAAAGAGATAATTAAGCTTTTTTTTTAAGGTTTTCATTCTGATTTCTGTTATTAAAATGCGTAAAAGATGCTGAGGGAGTTAAGATGGTGGAGGAGTAGGGGACCCCTTTTTCAGCCGGTCCCCTGAGTCGAGCTGGATAGGTACCAGACCAGCCTGAACATCTACGGAATCAGCCTGAGACATGGGAAGATACATCTGGATCTCTACAAATGACCATCTCCAGCGCTGAGTATTGAGGTATGAAGCGGGGAGCCGTGAAACCGCGCACAGATATCATAAGATAAACGGAAGGGGGAGGGAGCCGCCGCGTTTGGGTGCCGGAATGCGGTAGCCACCTGCACGGGGGAGCGGGCGGACCGCGGACCGGCACCCGTGAGAGAGCCGACTGAGACCGTGAGCCGGGCAACACACGACCAGACTGAAAACCGGAGCTCCAGTGCACTCACTGGAACCAGACTGAGACCGGGAGCTCTGGGGCGCACGGGGACAGCTGGCGGCTGGTGGTGTTAGAAACACAAAGGACAGAGATGCGCCGGCCCTGGAAGTGAGGGCTGGGACACCGGGTGTGGGGCGCACATCCTGGGACACTGCAGGGTTGAGCAGCAGCAACAGAAACACTGGATCCCGGTCAATAATTTGGGCTCTGGACAACCCCGCAACCTCTCCTCATCAGAATGACGAGAAGGAGAAATCCCCCCCAGCAAAGAAAAGAAAATGAGTCTGCTGCCTCTGCCACAGAACTAATGGATATGGATATAACCAAATTATCAGAAATGAAATTCAGAGTAACAATGGTCAAGATGATGTGTAGACTTGAAAAAAGTATCAACGAAAATGTTAATGAGAATGTAGAATCTATAAGGGCAGACATGAGAGCAAATCTGGCAGAAATTAAAAATTCTATGAGCCAAATGCAATCAAAACTAGAGGCTCTGACGGCCAGGATGAATGAGGCAGAAGAACGTATCACCGGATTGGAGGATGGGTTAGTAGAAGAGAATGCTAAAATAGAATCTGGACTCAAAAAAATCCATGCTCAAGAATGTAGGTTACGGGAGATTACTGACTCAATGAAACGATCCAACGTCAGAATCATCGGCTTCCCCGAGGGGGTGGAGAAAAACAGAGGTCTAGAAGAGATATTTGAACAAATTATAGCTGGAAACTTCCCTAATCTCGCAAGGGAAACAAACATCCGCATCCAAGAGGCAGAGAGGACCCCTCCCAAGGTCAACCACAACAAACCTATGCCATGTCACATCATAGTGCAATTCGCAAATATTAGATCCAAGGATACAGTATTGAAAGCGGCCAGGGCAAAGAAATCTCTCACGTACCAAGGCAAAGGTATCAGAATTACATCCGACCTGTCTACACAGACCTGGAATGAGAGAAAGGGTGGGGGGGGCATTTTTAAAGCTCTTTCAGAGAAAAACATGCAGCCAAGGATCCTTTATCCAGCAAGGCTGTCATTCAGAATTGATGGAGAAATAAAGATTTTCCAGAATCACCAGTCATGACCAATTTTGTAACCACGAAACCAGCCCTACAGGAGATATTAAGGGGGGGTTCTATAAAAGTAAAAAGGCCCCAAGAGTGATTACAGAACAGGAAGTCACAATCTATAGAAACAAAGACTTTACTGGCAACATGGCATCATTAAAATCATATCTCTCAATAATCAGTCTCAATGTAAATGTTCTAAATTCTCCCATAAAATGCCAAAGGGTTGCAGATTGGATAAAAAGACATGACCCATCCATTTGCTGTCTACAAGAGACTCCTTTTGAACCTAAAGATACATTCAGACTGAAAGTTAAAGGATGGAATACCATCTTTCACACCAATGGACCTCAAAAGAAAGCTGGGGTAGCAATTCTCATATCAGACAGATTGGATTTTAAACTAAAGACTATAGTTAGAGACACAGAAGGGCACTATATTATTCTTAAAGGATGTATCCAACAAATGGATATGACAATTATAAATATATATGCCCCCAACAGGGGAACAGCGAGATACACAAGCCAACTCTTAACCAGAATAAAGAGACATATAGATAAAAATACATTAATAGTAGGGGACCTCAACACCCCACTATCAGAAGTAGAGCACCCATGCAGAAAATCAACAAAAAACAAGGGCTTTGAATGCCATACTGGATGAGTTGGACCTCATAGATATATATAGAACACTACACCCCAGAACCAAAGAATACTCATTCTATTCTAATGCCCATGGAATGTTCTCAAGAATAGACCATGTTCTGGGACACAAAACAGGTCTCAACAGATACCAAAAGATTGAAATTATCCCCTGCATATTCTCAGACCGCAACACTTTGAAATTGGAACTCAACCACAAGGAAAAACCTGGAAGAAACTCAAACACTTGGAGGCTAAGAACCATCCTGCTCAAGAATGACTCGATAAACCAGGAAATCAAAAAACAAATTAAACAATTTATGGAGACCAACGAGAATGAATACACAACGGTCCAAAACCTATGGGATACTGCAAAGGCAGTCCTAAGGGGGAAATACATAGCCATCCAAGCCTCACTCAAAAGAATAGAAAAATCTAAAATGCAGTTTCTATATTCTCACCTCAAGAAGCTGGAACAGCAACAGAGGGACAGGCCTAACCCACTCACGAGGAAGCAGTTGACCAAAATTAGAGCAGAAATCAATCAATTAGAAACCAGAAGTACAGTAGAGCAAATAAACAGAACTAGAAGCTGGTTCTTTGAGAGAATCAATAAAATTGACAAACCACTGGCAAGACATCCAAAAGAATAGAGAAAGGACCGAAATTAATAAAATTATGAATGAAAAAGGAGAGGTCACAGCCAACAGCAATGAAATTTGAAGGATTATTAGAAACTTTTATCAACAGCTTTATGTCAATAAATTAAGCAATCTGGAAGAGATGGAGGCCTTCCTGGAAATCTATAAACTACCAAGACTGAAACAGGAAGAAATAGATTTCTTAAATAGGCCAATTAACTATGAAGAAATTGAGTCAGGTGATAAACAACCTTCCAAAAAACAAACTCCAGGCCCAGACGGTTTTCCTGGGGAATTCTACCAAACATTCAAAGAAGAAATAATACCTATTCTCCTAAAGCTATTTCAAAAAATAGAAACAGAAGGAAAGCTACCAAACTCATTCTATGAGGCTAATATTACCTTGATCCCCAAACCAGGCAAAGACCCCCTCAAAAAGGAGAATTACAGACCGATTTCTCTAATGAATATGGATGCCAAAATCCTCAACAAGATCCTGGCTAATAGAATCCAACAGTACATTAAGAGGATTATCCATCATGACCAAGTGGGATTCATCCTGGGAATCAAGGGTGGTTCAACATTCGCAAATCTATCAGTGTCTTAGATTTTATCCAGAAAGAAAAATTCAAAAATCATATGATTCTCTCAATAGATGCAGAAAAAGCATTTGACAAAATACAGCATCCTTTCCTGATTAAAACCCTTCAGAGTGTAGGAATAGAGGGTACATTTCTCAATCTCATAANACTTTCCTGTTTAAAAACCTTCAGAGTGTAGGGATAGAGAGTACATTTCTCAATCTCATAAAAACCATCTATGAAAAACCTACAACAAATATCGTTCTCAATGGGGAAAAGCTGGAAGCCTTTCCCTTAAGATCAGGAACATGACAAGGATGCCCACTCCTGGCACTATTATTCAACATGTACTAGAAGTCCTTACAACAGCAATCAGACAACCAAAAGGGATAAAAGGTATCCAAATCAGCAAAGAAGTCAAAATGTCTCTCTTTGCAGACGACATGATACTCTATATGGAAAACCCAAAAGAATCCACTTCCAAACTATTAGAAGTTACAGAGCAATTCAGTAAGGTGGCAGGATACAAAATCAATGCCCAGAAATCAGTTGCATTTCTATACACGAATAANCGTGGCAGGATACAAAATCAGTGCTCAGAAATCAGTTGCATTTCTATACACGAAGAATGAGACTGAAGAAAGAGAAATTAGGGAATCCATCCCATTTACAATAACACCAAAAACCATGCGTTACCTTGGAATTAACTTAACCAGAGACGTAAAGGACCTATATGCTAGAAACTATAGATCACTTTTGAAAGATATTGAGGAAGACATAAAAAGATGGAAAAATATTCCATGCTCATGGATTGGAAGAATTAACATAGTTAAAATGTCCATACTACCCAGAGCAATCTACACTTTCAATGCTATCCCGATCAAAATACCGAGGACATTTTTCAAAGAACTGGAACAAATAGTCCTTAAATTTGTATGGAA
>NC_048219.1:118249112-118445437 GCF_002007445.2 Ailuropoda melanoleuca | reverse complement strand
CGTTACCTTGGAATTAACTTAAACAGAGACTTAAAGGATCTATATTCTGGAAACTATAAATCACTCTTAAAAGACATTGAAAAAGACACAAAAAGATGGAAAAATATTCCATGCTCATGGATTGGAAGAATTAACATAGTTAAAATGTCCATGCTACCCAGAGCAATCTACACTTTCAATGCTATCCCGATCAAAATACCGAGGACATTTTTCAAAGAACTGGAACAAATAGTCCTTAAATTTGTATGGAACCAGAAAAGGCCCCGAATCTCCAAGGAACTGTTGAAAAGGAAAAACAAAGCTGGGGGCATCACAATGCCGGATTTCGAGCTGTACTACAAAGCTGTGATCACAAAGACAGCATGGTACTGGCACAAAAACAGACACATNTGGCATCACAATGCCAGATGTTGCGCTGTACTACAAAGCTGTGATCACAAAGACAGCATGGTACTGGCACAAAAACAGACACATAGACCAATGGAACAGAATAGAGAACCCAGAAATGGACCCTCGGCTCTTTGGGCAACTAATCTTTGATAAAGCAGGAAAAAACATCCGGTGGAAAAAAGACAGTCTCTTCAATAAATGGTGCTGGGAAAATTGGACAGCTACANGAATGGACCCTTGGCTGTTTGGGCAACTAATCTTTGATAAAGCAGGAAAAAAAATCCGGTGGAATAAAGACAGTCTCTTCAATAAATGGTGCTGGGAAAATTGAACAGCTGCATGCAAAAAATGAAACTTGACCACTCTCTCACACCATACACAAAGATAAACTCCAAATGGATGAAAGACCTCAATGTGAGACAGGAATCCATCAAAATTCTAGAGGAGAACATAGGGAGCAACCTCTACAACATTTTCCAAAGCAACCTTTTTCACGACACATCTCCAAAAGCAAGAGAAACAAAAGATAAAATGAACTTGTGGGACTTCATCAAGATAAAAAGCTTCTGCACAGCCAAGGAAACAGTCAAAAAAACTAAGAGACAGCCCACGGAATGGGAGAATATATTTGCAAAGGACACCACAGATAAAGGACTGGTATCCAAGATCTACAAAGAACTTCTCAAACTCAATACACGAGAAACAAATAAACAAATCATAAAATGGGCAGAAGATATGAACAGACACTTTTCCAATGAAGACATACAAATGGCTAACAGACACATGAAAAAATGTTCAAAATCATTAGCCATCAGGGAAATTCAAATCAAAACCACACTGAGATACCACCTTACGCCAGTTAGAATGGCAAAGATAGACAAGGCAAGAAACAACAATTGTTGGAGAGGATGTGGAGAAAGGGGATCCCTCCTACATTGCTGGTGGGAATGCAAGTTGGTACAGCCACTATGGAAAACAGTGTGGAGGTCCCTTAAAAAGTTAAAAATTGAACTACCCTATGACCCAGCCATTGCACTACTGGGTGTTTACCCCAAAGGTACAGACGTAGTAAAGAGAAGGGCCATATGCACCCCAATGTTCATAGCTGCATTGTCCACAATAGCCAAATCATGGAAGGAGCCGAGATGCCCTTCAACAGATGACTGGATTAAGAAGCTGTGGTCCATATATACAATGGAATATTACTCAGCTATCAGAAAGAACGAATTCTCAACATTTGCTGCAACATGGACGGCACTGGAGGAGATAATGCTAAGTGAAATAAGTCAAGCAGAGAAAGACAATTATCATATGATTTCTCTCATCTATGGAACATAAGAACTAGGATGATCGGTAGGGGAAGAAAGGGATAAAGAAAAGGGGGGTAATCAGAAGGGGGAATGAAACATGAGAGACTATGGACTATGAGAAACAAACTGAAGACTTCAGAGGGGAGGGGGTGGGGGAATGGGATAGACTGGTGATGGGTAGTAAGGAGGGCACGTATTGCATGGTGCACTGGGTGTTATACGCAACTAATGAAGCATAACTTTACATCGGAATCTGGGGATGTACTGTATGGTGATTAACATAATATAATAAAATAAAATTTTAAAAAAATCCAATCAAGAAAAAAAAAAGATTTTAAAATAAATTTTGCCTTAGTGATAATAAAGCACGTGAAAACCAATGTTGAACAATGAAAGTTAATGGCAAACCATTTTCTTCATATGTTAAAGCACCTCGTGTATATAAATATTTATTGTACTTGTGTATAGTAAGTATTTTTAAAATGTTAAAAGAATGAATGAGTGTGAATGAATTAATGCATTCATTTGCAAGATATGAATGCTAGCAGAAAGAAAGGAATCAAGTTGGGAAATGTAAACTGGTTTTTAAATTTCTTTTATGTCTGTTGTTTACTGAAAATGTTAGAGGTTTGATTCATCAAAAAATCAATGAGTAAAATATTACTCATGAAAGAAATAATGATTTTATATTGTCCATTATTATGTATCAGTTTATGTGCCAATATGGTTTGTCAAAAGCAAACCTGGTGGGAGATTGCTGTCGAATATGCTATTACTATGGGTTCATTGGTAATTAAACATCCTATGGTGGAAGAAAAATCATTCAAAATATTATTAAAGAAAAATCCACTTTGATGGTTATGCATTATTACTTCAGTGATTTTTCACTGTTGTTACAGCTAAACAATTAGCCCTCAAATTTATAATTTTAAATATATAGATGAAATATTAGAAATACGGTTAACACAGCAATAATGTAGTGTACATTACAAAGTCTCTACATAAAAATACCAAGCATTCTGTTCCCAGGAAGGATTAAGATGTGTGGAAATGGAGAGGAAATTCCAGAAAGATATTTGGGGGCAAAGAATAAAGATCCATTCATGTGAAATGTTTAGATGCAAAGCATCTCAGGGAACTACCTTAGTAGAGATCATTCTTTACTACTATAATGTTCTCTCTTTACGATGACTTAAGTTATTTTCCATTTCCACTTCTTGGCCTTGCAAACTGATTAATTTCTCACTTACTTTCTTTTCTTTAGTCATAATATATCTTTATGTAAGACTTCTGCTTATTTATGTTGTATGTAGGGTTTTTTTGTTTCAGAGATCCTGGTTATGGGCTTCTCTGTTTGTATATATCCAGATTTGCTCATCACATTTCCTAATTTCTACTTTGTGTGTCTTGCAGTCCAAATTCAGAGAGAAAGCATCTAATTAAGTGAAAGATTAAAAAACTATAGCACATTTTTGGTGCAACTTTTATGTCAGGTAAACTCAGGAGCCATTATCAGGAAAATTGCCACTAGTAAATATTTGTAATTAACTGCTCTGGAGTTTATTTTCAGAGTAAAAATTCAGGGAACAAAATACTGTCTAGGGGTCCCATCACTAGCCATTTCACCTTGGTGGAGTTCTGAGATCACCTACATGTAAGAACATGCTTAGAAGAAGGTTGTACATAAGAGAAGTACACTGAATTTTTCAGGACTTTACAGAACTGGTAGATACCTCCCATGGTATACCTTCCAACCAGTGTTAATGGTGATAGTAGATAAAAATCTTGAAGACTCAACAAAAAATTTTAAAAAGCTAAAACTCATTTTTATCATTTTTTCATAAAATCATTTAATACATTACAGTCCTATCTACTGTCATTTATTTTGCCAAGAAAATGTGACTAAAATAAATAACACCTCAATTAATCTAAGATACTATTAAAAATGTTGGTATTCTAATAGTTTATACATGGTCAGTCTATCTGATTAAAATGCAGTGCTATAATAATGGTTGACTCTACCCTCAGTTTCTGTAGTAAAATCATATTTAAACTATATTGAAATAATAAATCAAGCAGAAGATCGCAGTCATCAGAAAGGACCACCCTGTATAAACGTTGAAGTGATTTATTCAGAGAAGTCCTTTACTTTTTATGGTAGAGACCCATGGAGAAGTAAACTTTCAGTTTAGGAGGCAAAGCAATTGGTGATTTACCCATTTGACAGTAATAGTTATTTTCTTAAATTAAACAGAATGTGGTTTATCTTCAAAGTAAAGATTTAGTTACCAAAGCCACATCATTATTCTGTTTATTGAACCTGGGACTTTCCTTTCACAGTAAACAAGATGTAATAGTTTCAGAGAGGGAGAAATATGAGCTTTTCTGTGAGCTTTATTGGGTGTTCTTAAGCACTTGTGAAATGTTTTCCTATTTTAGGTTAAGTATTAAGTAGAGTGACATGTGGCTGCACCATTTTTACACCCCCTTGTTAAGTGACATACATTTCCATAAACTATTTGAAATAATAAGTGAGCAATTTGAATTAAGTGTAGGTGTTAGTAGAGTTTGCAGAATTTTCCACATTTTGCTCTTGGCTCCTGCCATTAGACTTTTAACTATTGAGAAAGGAGCTATAGACATCTCAAGTGATACCGTCTGGTTTCCTTCATAATGCCAGGATGGAGCCAAATTTATCCCCGTGAAACACACGTACAACTTGGTTTTAAGAAGAATTTCAGAATGGCAGTGCCAAATCTAGGATAGTGCATTAGAGATCATTTGCCCCTTTGTGTTCATATTATAGGATGAGAAGACAGGCCCAGAGAGGTTGGCTTAGACAAAAGCAAAACAATTACAAATAAAAATGGATATTTTACTAAAGAGAGGATATAAGTATACTTCGTTTTATTATAATTCACAGATGCTGAGGGTTTTTTGGTTTTTTGGGTTTTGTTTGTTTGTTTTGTTTTACAAATTGAAGGTTTGTGGCAACCCCATGTGGAGTCTTTTGGCACCATTTTTCCAGCAACATTTGCTCACTTTGTGTCTCTGTGTCACATTTTGGGATTTCTCACAATATTTGAAACCTTTTCAATATATTTATTATGGTGATCTGTTATTAGTGATCTTTGATGTTACTGCTGTCATTGTTTTGGGGTGCCACCAACCATGCCTATTTAAGGTGACAAACATAAACAATAAATGTATGTGTTCTGACTGCACCACTGACCAGCCCTCAATTTCTCTCCTTCTTCTCAGACCTCCCTATTCCTTGAGGCACAACAATATTAAAATTAGGCAAATTAATAAACCTACAGTGGCCCTTCTTAAGTGTTCAAGTGAAAGGAAGAGTCACACGTCTCTCACTTTAAATCAAAAGCTAACGGTGATTAATCTTAGTGAGGAAGGCATATCAAAAGCCAAGACAGGCTGAAAGCTATGTCTCTTGCACCAAACAGTTAATCAAATTGTGACTGCAAAGGAAAAGTTTTTGAAGGAAATTAAAAGTACTGCTGTAATGAACACATGAATGATAAGAAAGCAAAACAGCTTTATTGCTGATAGGGAGAAAGTTTTTGTGGCCTGGGTGGATCAAGCCAGCTACAACATTCCCTTAAGCCTAAGCCAGATCCAGAGCAAGGCCCTCTCTTCAATTCTTTGAAGGCTGAGAGAGGGTGAGGAAGCTGCCGAAGAAAAATTTGAAACTAGCAGAGGTTGGTTTATGAGTTTTTAGGAAAAAAGGCATCTCCATAACATAAAATTTCAAGGTGAAGCAGCAGGTGCAAATTTAAAAGCTGCAGCAAGTTATCCAGAAGACCTCTAAGATAAGGAATGAAGGATAGCTACATTAAACAGATTTTCAATATAGATGACAACAGCCTTCTATTTGGAAGACGATGCCATCTTGGACTTTTATAGCTAGAGAGGAGAAGTCAGTACCTGGCTTTAAAGCTTCAAAGGACAGGCTGACTCTTGTTAGTGGCTAATGCAACTGGTGACTTTAAGTTGAAGCCGGTGCTCATTGACCATTCTGAAAATCCTAGGCCTCTTAAGAATTATGCCGACTCTACTCTGCCTGTGCTTTATAAATAGAACAACAAAGTCTGGATGACAGCACATCTGTTTACAACATGGTTTACTGAATATATTAAGCCCACTATTGAGATCTGTTCAGAAGAAAAAAAAGTTTTTTCAAGATATTACTGCAAACTGATAATGCACCTGGTCACCCAAGAGCTCTGATGGAGATGTACAAGAGATTAAGATTTTTCATACTTGCTAACATTACATTCATTCTCCAGCTCTTGGATCAAGGAGTAATTTTGACTTACAAGTTTTATTATTTAAGAAATACATTTTTCGTAAAGCAATAGCTGCCAGTAGAGAGTGATTTCTCTGATGGATCTGGGCATGGTAAGTTGGAAGCCTTCTGGAAAGGATTCTCCATTCTAGATGCCATTAAAAACATTTGTGATTCATGGGAAAAGATCAAAGTATTGACATGAACAGGAGTTTAGAAGAAGTTGATTCCAAACCTCATGGATAACTTTGAAGGGTTCAAGACTTCAGTGGAGGAAGTAACTGTGGGTATAATGGAAATAAAAAGAACTAGAATCAGAAGTGAGTCTGAAGATTTGACGGAATTGCTACAATGTCATAATAAAAATTAAATGAGTAAGTTGCTTCTTATGGATGAGCAAAGAAGGTGGTTTCTTGAGTTGGAATCTACTCCCGGTGAAGATGCTGTGAAGATTGTTCACACGTGGGCTTTCTCTCTGTCTTTTAAATAAATAAATAAATCTATAAAAAGAAAAAAAAAGAATTTCCACTAGCAAAAATATAACTTGCTGAAAACCCAGATCATAGGTAGCATCTTTTAGCAATAAAGTATTTTTAAATTAAGGTACATACATTGTTTTATGAAACATAATACTATTGTACATTTACTAGACTATAGTGTAGTGTAAACATAACTTTTATATGCTTTGGGAAACCAAAAACTTCATTTGATTAGCTTTATTGTGTTATTTGCTTTATTGCAGTGGGCTGAAACCAAACCTGCAATCTCTGAGGTATGCCTGTATATGTATGGAGAGATTTTAAATAGTTTATTCTGTTTTCTCCTGTATTTATTTATTTATTTATTTATTTATTTATTTATTTTTTAAGGTTTTATTTATTTATTTGACAGAGATAGAGACAGCCAGCGAGAGAGGGAACACAAGCAGGGGGAGTGGGGAGAGGAAGAAGCAGGCTTCCAGCAGAGGAGCCCAATGTGGGGCTCGATCCCATAATGCCGGGATCACGCCCTGAGCCGAAGGCAGACGCTTAACCGCTGTGCCACCCAGGCGCCCCTCTCCCGTATTTATAAGAAAAAATATTTTTTTCCATAAATTCCTTTATTTTATAATGAGCAAATACATTTAGAGACTTAATTTACATTTATTTTTTGAAGGAAACTCAGCACATGTTCCAACCCTAATTAACAATTTTGCTTTAACTTATCAAATGCTGTAGGGGTATACACGAGTTTCTACAGTGTTCTTATACCCTTTAAAAATTCCCACTGTGGAATGTCCTCAGTGTCTGTTGTTGGGAATGTCCTCAGCGTCTGCCCATTATTGCAAGGAGATGCCATCAATTTAATTAAATAAGAAACAAGTGAAATATACAACCTCTTAGCTTACATCTAGTCTCTTTGCTACAATAGTTTGCTCTTGTTGATATGCTCCTTGATGCTTTCATGTGGGATTCTTTCTCAACATCTTAAGCTCCTAGAGGTCAGGGACTACATTTTTTATTCCCCCACACTCCTTCTCAGTGTCTGGTACAATATTGTGAACATGTTGTTTTAATAAATGACTATTTGCTAAGTAATTATATTTTACTTGAGAGAGCTCATGCATGAGGTGGGTTATTGAGCAAGCAGTAATTAAGCAAGTGAAGTCATACATGCCTTTTGTTTATTTTTCACTCTTTCCCTTTCCATTTAATTTTGTTTGCTGTTAATGTTCCCTTGGAGTACCTAGAACAAATCCTCATATTTCTGCCTTGTATGTTGTGAGAAGACGACTACTATATAGTTGTTCTCTATGAGTAAACTGTCTGAAATTGAATTCTGAGGTGACCTTGGAGATGAAGGGGTTGCAAGCTTTAAACTGTCATGGCTAATAACACTCTGAACTTCAATAAATCTTAGAGAAATTTATCAGAATTGAGGGATTTTATGAATTTTTACATTTTATTGAGTATTTTAGTAGTTCTTATGAAGGACAAATCAGAAACAGTTGTTAAATGATGAAGTGGGAGTTTTTGAAATGACAGGGTAAGCCTATAGAGAATCTGAGATCAGCTAATCCTGTTATTTGTTGAGCAAGAAAACCTGGAATTGGGCATATAGTCAGGATGGGCACAAATGCATAAATTGTACCTGGTAGGGTTCTGTAAAAACATCTTAGACAATTTATCACAAACAGGTAACTTATAGATATGTCTTATTTGACATGTATAACAGTTTATAATCATTTGAATATGTTGTGAACACTTACAAATTGAGAAATTTTACTTAAAAAAATTGAATTTGTGGTTCGCTTAGGACAGTCAGGTCTGGCAATTCTGGTTTTACATCTTAGCACAGCTACAGTTGACTGAATCAGCTGGCCCCTTCTGATGGAGTAGTTACTATTATTTACAGAATGGTTATATGTTTTTTAGGTTCCCTACAGTTGTCACTAGTTTCTTCACCTATTTATGTGATCTGCCCAGCCATCTTTGGCTTTTGGCTTTGCAAGTAATGTCTCAAACCCACAAAGATTTATGTTCTTGAATTACTAGAACTAACTTATTGGGTTCTTTGAACTACATTCAAAGCTATAACCAGATAATATAGATCTGTACTGTTCAATATGGTGGCCACTTCACATATACATCTATTTAAATTTAAAGTCATTAAAATTAAATTAAAAATAGGGCAGAGAAGGAGAAGGGGATTAAAAATACAAACCTCCAAAATATAGTTAACAATATGTAACAGCTTTTCATGGTGACAGATGGTAACTAGATTTATTGTGGTGATCACTTTGTGATGTATATGAGTGTTGAATCACTACATTGTACACTTGAAATTAATATAATAGTGTATGCCATCTACACTTCAATAAAAAGAAAAAGAAAAATTCAGTTTGTTAGCTGTATTCTAGCTGCATTTCAAGTTGTCGTTTCACATAGATTGAGAATATTTTTATCACTGCAGAAAGTTGTATTAGGCAATACTGATACAGAAAATAAACTCTTTACAAATGACAGTGACAAAAGCTAAATCAAGGATGGTAAACTTCAAATTGAAAATGCTAAAGCACAAATAACTAAACATCCAGCACCCACTGAATTGAAGCATAGGAAGTGGGAAGTGTTTAAAAAGATAATCCAGATCTCCTTAAATCTATTTAAGTACACTGGCCCAAATGATTGCATTCTAAGGAAATGAAGTATTTATACATGGAATGGGAAAGGTTACCACTAACAACTGAGGCTACGAACAGTTGGATTTCTAGAAGAAAAACCTGAGGGAAAAATCCTGGAAACTATATACAAGGACACCTATTAATCTTTGGGTGGGCATAATTATATAATGGATCCCCAAACTGATGGCTTAGGAATACTTAAGAAAACAATTGCATAATGAGCTAGCTTATGAAAAGAACAAATTATGGCAAAATACCTATTAACTTGGCCACTGCATTGAAATAATTTTAGTGAAAAACTTCAAGACATTTTATTTTCTTACCTGATAATGATTTGCCTAGCTGATCTTCAGGGTCTCTTCAAGTTCCAAAATATTATGCATAATTTACTACTGAAAGAAGAATGTCTTTGAATGTAAGATTTAGAATAATTAGATAGATTTATAGCTGAGTCAATAACTTTACTTAAAATATAATCACTAAATAGATGGTAATTCAGGAGGGATCTCTTGTGGCATTCCATAAAATCAGAAGATTATACGTTGAGATGTGTCATGTTTTATATTTTTGTCAATGATTTGAATGAATGAATTCATACAAGGCGAGCTTATTAAATTATCAGGTGACACAAAGCTGGAAGGAAAAGTTAATATATGCAATGTCAGAATTAAAATTTGAACAGACTTGATGTCTCAAAACTAACAAGATAAGAGTTAAAAGGAATTTTTTTAAGGTGGTGCTTAATGGAGAATTTTTTTAAGGGTATAGACTTATATTCCTTAAGAAATTATGAATTTTAGACTCAAGATGCAGACAACTTGACAGTCTGAAATCTGGGTTGAATTAAACAAGGTTGTTAGTGGTGATGCCCTAGTAGTCAGCCTAAAATAAAACGAGCTGTGGGGATACTCCTGACTCTTGAAATGCCTTCTTCACTTGACTTCAGGAAAGCATGCTCCTTGCTTTTCTCCTATTCTACAACTGGTTTTCCATTGTCTGTACTGATTCATCTTCATCTCCTCTATCTCTTATAGTTAGAGAGCTTTAGTGTTTGTATCTCCTCTTTCATCTCCACTCATTCCTTTAGTGAGTGATCACTAACTGATACCATTGAATCTCTTATGTGTGGGGACTTTTCCAGTTTTAAATCTCAAGTCTACACCTGTCTCTGAACTCTGTGTTTGTATATCTGGCGGCTACATGCATAGGCATTCTTCTTTTGAATATCCAGTGGATATCTCATACTTCCATGGACCCAGTTCCTCAATTCTGTCTTCCAGACTTGCACCACCTTCAGTTTTCTCCATCTCAATTAATGGTACTTAAGTTTTTTCTCACGTCGAGGACAAAAATTTGGAGTCATTCTTGACTCTCACACTCATAATCAGTCAGAAAATTGTGTCTAAATATTTCTAAAATTCCTAAGTTTTCAACACCTCCCTATGCTACACTGATCCAGTGTACCATCCACTCTCACCTGGATATTTCAATAGCCACCTAACTTTCTTTCTATTCTCACCCTTGCTACATTCTATGTACTTTGAACTGGATAGTCAGATTAATCCATTTAAATATGACCCTGTTAGTTCTCAGCTCAGAGTCTTCAGTTGGTTCCCTTCTCACTCAAAATCCATTCCTGAAGTTTCTACAATGGTCTACAAGTCATTCCTCCCCCATTTCATTTCTGGCCTAATGTAACTCTCTGCCACCACATTGCCCCTCTCTATTCCTTGAACGCAGCCGACCCACTCTTACCTCAAGGGCATTGCACTCTGCTTGTAATGCTTTTTCTCCAATGTATTTTTGTTGCTCATTCCCTCCTATATTTCAAATTTTTAGTCAGATATTACTTTCTCAGTGAGACTGTTCTATTTTAACTGTCTATTTAAACATTTTCAGTTTCTCCTAATCTCAGACTTGCTTCTATACTTAATTTTTCTCCATAACATGTATCACCTTCTAAACTACAATATAACTGGGGCACCTGGGTGGCTCAGTAAGTTAAATGTCTGCCTTTGGCTCAGGTCATGATCTCAGGTTCCTGGGCTTGAGCCCAAGTTGGTCTCCCTGCTAAGCAAGGAGTCTGCTTCTCCCCTCTTCCTCTTCCCTTCCCCTCCACTTGTGTGCCATCTCTCTCTCAAATAGATAAATAAAATCTTTAAAAAAATAAACTACAGTATAACTTATACATTTTTATTATCTGTCTTTCCCCCTAAAATACAAACTCCCAATGTCAAGGAAGTCTTCCTGTTTTGTTTACCATTTAATCCCCTTTCTCCTAAGTTAGTGTTAGCATATAGGAGGTACACAGAAATTATTTCTGAGTGGATGCATACATGTGGGAACAAAATTAAAGAATGACTCAATAAGCGGCGCCTCGGTGGCTCAGTCGCTAAGTGTCTGCCTTTGGCTCAGGTCATGATCCCAGCGTTCTGGGATAGAGCCCCGCATTGGGCTCCCTGCTCAGCGGGAAGCCTGCTTCTCCCTCTTCCACTCCCCCTGCTTGTGTTGCCTCTCTCTCTCTGTCAAATAAATAAATAAAATCTTTTAAAAAAGTGATTCAATAAAGCTACTGTGGAAAAGATGAAGGATTACCTCCCCAAGTTCAGTGTTCATCATGGCTGAGGCATCTAAGAAAAACTTCTTGGTTTACAGGAATGAGCTCTAGATTAAGAGGCATAAAAACCCTCTGTTGTCTGCACCAGCACAAACTTTTATTTTGCATTTAGTTTATTTAGTTTATTTTTATTATGCCTTTGAAGAAGGTACTTGAAAAATATCAGTTTTAATGGAGAATGTTAGAAAGTTTTAAAAAATAATTTAGAGGCTGTTCAATGAAAAAATAAACTTATTATGAGTAGATTCAGAAAGAACTAGTAGTAATGGGTGAAAATTATTGATCTAGTTTCCGTGTTTAAAACACTATCATCAATATTCTACGTAATTACTATTTAAAATGATGTGATCCGTAATTGTCAGTAGGAAGCTTCCTTTTTGAGGGAATACTCAAGCAGAGGCTAGATCATTAACTGTCTAGAAAACTATAGAATGAGATGTGTACTGGGTAGACTGAGAAGCTTGTAGATCCCATATGAGTCCTAATATTCTATAACCTTTACTACTAAGCATAGATTAATGCACAAATATGGCTATGTGAGTAGTTACATATGTATGTATATAGATTAGGTTTTTATAAAATTTATGTACATAATTGGTGTATATATACATATATATACACACACACCTACACATATCTCACATAAATATGCCAGTTTTATTTTTATAGACGTCAGTTTGATCCTAGAAATCACCTCATTACATGTAGAACTCATCCACTTTTGCCTAAGCTTGGAGTTCAGATGCTACAACCTGTTCCTTCCAGTGTTTTCTCCTCTCTGGGACATAAAATTTTATGTACAAAGTCAAGGCCTTTGGATAATAAGCATAACTTTGGGCCTTTAAAAGATCAGGAGCTGTTCATACTGATAATCATTTTTGCCAACTTAAATTAAGTAACTGTTTAAGTTTTAAATTTTCTCCAATGTAAATTCATTTTCCATAGAGCACACAATTACAATTCTCTTTTACAAAACCTATTTCCATCTTATAAGTTATTTCTTAAACTTTTCCATATTCAGGAAGCTTTCTGAAATTGACAAGCATAGATGAAGCTTACCAGTATGAAGTTTATATATTGACACGTGGGGTCATCTTTTATTTACTGAAATAGGTCAAAAGGAAAGAGAAGGGAAAAAAATCAATGATCTGGCAAGATGAGTTAAAGTTCATATTATCTATTGTTTCAGAGGGCAGGTGTTGTATTTATTATTGCTGTGAAGGTTGAGAGAAGGTAGGGTGAGAATTTTCAGTTGTATTCCAGATAAAATTCTCTTGTGAATGAACTGCTTCCAAAAGTTGATAACATCGTTATCAAAGAATCATCTTGTTTATTAGATTTAAATATTCACATAAATGTCACTGTTTTTAATAGTAATAATTTTTAAATGAATCCATACCAGGGTTTCTGAAACTTTAAAAGGCATGAGAATTACCAAAGGAGCAAAATATAAATATGGATCCTTGGGCCTGATCTCCAGATAGTCTGATTCTTTGGGTCAAGATAACACAGAGACATGCTTATTTAATGAACACTCATCTTTGACCTCCCTCTACTACATGGTATAGGTGGCCCATGGACCGCACTTCACCTAACAGTCTAAATCTTTGTGTACAACCATATTTTTAAAATCAAAGGTATCTTTTCGAATGCCTGGTTCATACTATATAGATATGTAATAGAGTAAAAGTCCATTTGTGTTTCAGTCTAGACTTTTGTTCTATTTTTTTTTCCTTTTTACACATGTTTATCCTAAGTCCTTTTCATCATGTCTTCCAAAATGTATGTGGAAGGAAACAAAAAAATAATTTTCTTTCCTAGCTGAGGCTTGTCACTTTACAGACACATATTTGGGGAGAGAGCACCCTCATGTGGTTATATGATGCTAAAAATGTTCTGAGATTTTATTTTTATGTCTTGGGCAACCACAAGAAAATAATTGCTGGTAACAGCACCACCAACCCATTGGATCATTTTATTTCCAAAGAGTTTTAAAAGAACTTTTTTGGGGGGGAAGGTTACCTGCAAAAATGGTCACATTCCCGCTTGCATTTTCAGTTTCCCACAGCTCTGGCTTCCTTTATTGATTCAAGAAAGTCTCAGTACTAATGTTGTCATAATGAAATGAAATTAAACTTCTGGGGACACAGGACTCATCAACACACAAACACAGCATTCTGTTATTTATTTTTTTTATTTTTTAAAGTAGGCTCCACACCCAGCATGGAGCCCAATGCGGGGCTTGAACTCACTGTGAGATTAAGACCTGAACTAAAATCAAGACTTGGATGGTTATCAGATTGAGCCACCCAGGCACCCCATGTTCTGTTATTATTTAGTGGTTTTCCTGGACCATGAGAATAATTTAACTTTGTTCCAAGGTTATAAATGAAATATCAAAAATATTCTGGTTTAGGTAAAGTTTTAAATGGACACTAAGTAGTTCAAAAACAACAACAAAATACAAGTGAAACTGCCCCTGAACTTGAGCGCAATATCTTTTGAATGACAAACATTTCTGTAGAGGACCTATATCCCACTTACTTCTGTTGTGTTTGGGGAATGCCAGACACTCGAAAAAAATAGTAATTCCAGCCAAAAGAATATCGTTAACAACAGTAAACAAAAAAGATATTGGAGTCAAGAGTGATGTCTTGATTAAGATGTATTATGTAAGGGGATAATTTCAAATGCTTGCAATGAAATTGATAATCATTTAAAATAAAAACTTGCCATTCTAGTGCCTTAATTGGCCATGATTGTTATGTAGGGAAGGTAGTCCACTTAACATGTATTTTTCTTTTCTGACTGAGTCCTGAGGTTAGCCTGATTTAACACTAAATTCTCAAAAATTACATTCTTTTTGTGAAAATGTTATTTCCCAAGGGTTTTAAAAGCATTCAATTTTTTTTCTCTTGGATATTCTCCCTGTTTTACAAATGTAACTTGACCTAAAATTGAAGTTTTCCCTTTTTTATTGTTTTACAAAATAAATTTCTTTGTATAAATACTTGTTAAATATAAGCAAGAAGTACATATTTAATATGAATAATACAGTGAACATATAAAAAAGAAAACTATGTGACCAACAATCTCTCCTTCTTACACTTCCCAGAAATAAATGTTTTTACCATCTTGGTGTGTTTGAATCCAGTATTTTATGCATATGAAGAGTACCTTTACAAATAATTATATTGTATATAGAAAAATATATAAGCATATATATACATGTTTATACTTATGAATATATTGCTTTGTATCTTTTGACCTTTGACCATGATAATCTTTTTGTGTAATCATATGTTTAATATTCTAGTAGATGAGTGTGTGTATATGTATGTATGTGTGTATATATATATATATGCACAAAGATTTAGTCATTATTTGGATGTGTTTCCAATGATTTAACATTATTTATAACACTGATGAAAATCCTATGTTCCAAAAAGTTTGTGTGCATACAGAATATTTTAGGGTTAAATTCCTGAATAATTTTAAGATTGGTTATATGTTGGTAATTGCAATCCAGAAAAATTATGTTAATTTGAACTTTTACTAATAAAAGTAAAATAATAGTAAATAGTAGTAACAACAATAGTGATATTGAAGAAGAGCATGGAGCCTATGGCAGTTGGTTACAGGAAAAATACAAAAAGAGTATGGAAATAGTGTGATAAAAGTAGAGAAAGAGTAATTTAGATAATTTACTATAGGAAACTGAAATCAGTTTCAAATTACAAAGTCCAGAGTAATAATCACATCTGAAGAATATAAGCAATTTAGAAAACAGAAAGTGAGATATAAGACGCAAGGAAATAATGTAGGAGAAAAATAATTACTTGGCAGAACCCTAAAGCTTATCAGAATAATAAAGAGCAGAAATACTTCAGTAATCATAATCAGTGCTGTAAATGACCAACCAAGAAATCATAAGAAAGCCTAAGAAAACTATACCAGTGAAAATAATCCTAAAGAAGATGTACTAAGTATTTGAGTTATTACAGAAAGGATTTATTAAGGGTTTGAATCCACAAGAAAAATGATTGGCATCACCAACCATGAGAATAAAACTTGATAATGACCCAGAACAAGAAAATCTACAGTCAATAGGGTGAGAGATTGTACGCTGAGAATTCTTTAGCTCCATAGCAGGTAAGTGACATAACAAAGCAAGGGAAAGACACTTTCAAATATACAAGGCTCGGGAATTATACAACCCAGACATTCTTCTAGAAAAATTTACTTGAACACATAACTCAGACAAACGAGAGGAGAATGGAAATAAGAAGGTAGAGATAAAGAATTCATTAGGGGGCATAGAGGGTGCCATTGTATTACTTGTAATATAAAATTATGTAAAAAAACCTACAAAAACAGGCAGTACCATATAAAATTTTAAAAAACAATACAGGAACAAAAGAAAGCATGACTTAAATCAACATAAAATCAAACATATCTATTATAACAGAAATGTAACAATTATGAGCTTGTAAATAAAAGAAAAATACTTTGAACATGAGTTAAAACATTAACTTTGTGCTGTCCATAAGATTCAAATTCATGCTTAGTTTATAATAGTGTATGCAAATTGAAACTTTGTCTATTATTTTGACTACAAGATCTATTTGACCATTGGAGGTACTCAGTAAAGTAGGTACTACTGTCTCTATTATTAATATATAAGCAGAGTGACACTTAGAAAATTTTATAGATTTGAACAAATTCAGTTTTTAAGTGACTGCCTTAAACCTGACCTTCTGATTACTAAAATTTGATGTTTTTCCTGGTACATTATAACACAGAATTTTCATTTTTTAAGTTTCTAACATACACCATTTTATTTAGAAAATAAATTACATTTTATTTTTATTTTTTAAATTTTTTTTAAAGATTTCATTTATTTATTTGACAGAGAGAGACAGCCAGCAAGAGAGGGAACACAGTCAGGGGAAGTGGGAGAGGAAGAAGCAGGCTACCAGCGGAGGAGCCTGATGTGGGGCTCGATCCCAGAACGCCGGGATCACGCCCTGAGCTGAAGGCAGACACTTAACGACTGAGCCACCCAGGCACCCAAGAAAAAAAATTACATTTTAAAACCATTTTATAATTACATGAATAGTAATCATGGACCATCAGGAAAATATAGGCAAAATGGAAATAGAATGAATGAAATATCCCCATGTGTTAAATCAATTAATTCAATGTCACGTAGACTGGGTTTTAAGAGACCTCTACTCTGCTGACTTTGCCAAGAGCTTGCAGTTTTTTACCTGCTTTCTTATTTGTAAAGTGAGTTACTATTATTAATTATACTTATCACTGTAGGATACTTCAGAGAAGAATGAAGTAATACTTCTTTTGTTTTGTTGTTTCAAGGTTTTATTTAAATTCTAGTTACTTAACATACAGTCTAATATTGGTTTCAGGAGTAGAATTTAGTGATTCATGACTTACATATAACATCCAGAGCTCATCCTAACAAGTGCCCTCCTTAATACCCATCACCCATTTAGCCCATCCCACATCTACCTTCCCTCCAGCAACCCTCAGTTTGTTCTCTATAGTTAAGAGTCTCTTATGGTTTGCTTCCCTCTCTCTTACTTTCCCCTTTCTACATTCATCTGTTTTGTTTCTTAAATTCCACATATGAGTGAAATTATATGGTATTTGTCTTTCTCTGACTTGTTTCGCTTAACTTAATACACTTTAGCTCCATCCATGTCATTACTAATGGCAAGATTTCATTCTTTCTGATGGCTGAGTAATATTCCATTATGTATATATATATATATATATATATATATATATATATATATATACATACACACACACACACACATATAATTATATATAATATATTACGTCTTTTTTATTCATTCATCAGTCGGTGGACATTTGGGCTCTTTCGATAATTTGGCTATTGTTGATAATGCTGCTGTAAGCATTGTGGTGCATATGTCCCTTTGAGTCAGTATTTTAATCTAGACATTAGCATCTACCTGACTTAAAACCTTTCTAATAAGAGTGAAAAACATATATTTTAAATAGTAACGTGATCAGTGTAGCCCAAGGTTGCCTGTGGGTCCCGAGGTGGGATTTGTATCTCTTTGATGGAGTTTTTCATTGCCAGCACTCCACTTAATGCTTGCTCCACACTTGTTATTTAATATACTGTGGTTGAGTTAATTAATTGATTAGTTACTTAGTTATTTAATAAAAAGAGGCTTAAACTTTGTAAGTGGAAGGGTCTTTATTTAGGACTTTTGAAAGAGGGTTTGTTGAGACAAACTAAAACTGCTCTTTAAAATTAATTATGTTAATACTATAAAAATTTAATTTAGAAACATGTTTAAAAAATTGGAAACAATTAGATACAATGTGGGTCTGTAGTTGTTAGCTACCCATCCTTTCTCAAAAAAGGGTCAGTCTGGCTAGCTGTTTAGTTTCCCTTCCCTCCCGCAGGTAAAGGTTAATATTCTGTCCCACCAAGTGACACGGTTTGTATTAGACTGGATATATCTGCATCTGAATTTATTTATAAATTTCAGAGTTCTGAGTCATTGTGCATGCAACTACTCAAAGAATACATTCAAACTATCAGCTTAATCAATTGTTTGTTATTCAATGGCTTTTGATTTCTGCTTTCATATGTGACTTATATAAACCATAAGAAAATGGATGACAGTCACACTGTCAGCATTTGCAAAATATGTTTTCCAGCAGCCTATGGGGTAATTTGATTAACACACACACACACACACACACGTTTGGTTGTTATCCAGTTTCATTTTTCCTAGTTCTCAGCACTAAATCTAAGTGTCAGTCTGTTTATACTGTATGCATGGAAAATATGGGAAACTAATGGTTTTTGTAAGTTATGGCAATTTTAGAATATATGATTTTTAGTCTGGATCTAGTTCTTCATTTATACTATCAGTAACTGAAGAAAGGGGGCCTTTCATTTAGTTCATCTGTTTTCTACTCCTGATTGACTTGCTTTATGACTCTAAGGAGGTAATCCTTTCTTTTCGTCTAGAGTTTCATCATCTTTAAAAGAAGGGAATGAAACAAATAACCTCAAAATTCTGTTTCATCTCTGTAATACAAGTCTTATAAAATTATAAGGTTGAAACACATGAAGATGACACTTTCTAGGTCAAATTGTTGAATGTTGGGGTTTCATGTGATTAGTCTTTGGTAATTGGATATCTTGTAGGACTAAAGATATTATATTCATTCTTGTTTCAAGAGGTAGCATTGCTCTTAGATACCTTTGAGGTTATGTCATTCCTTTCTTTCTTTAGTAGCCTGTGAATCTGACCTCTATTAGAGCACAGTGTCCATTTTTCAGTATTTTATGCCCTTGTGCCTAGAACAGTGTCTGGCAAATACTAGTCACAGAGTAAATGTTTGCTGAATGAATAGTATTATGACTTAAAATTATTAAATTCTCCAGAATTATAATTATTAATAATGATGATAATCAGACATGTTGAAATACTAGAGTAGATAATACCAAAGGTGAAATTTCTGACAGCTCTGTTAATGGGAAGGTGACAAGTTAATCTTAGCTAAAATAATCAAAGGTGTGCCACAGCAGACAAAGATGTAAAAGCTCTATCAGGTTAGTACAGGGTTTAACATGGCTTTATGAACATTGCTTTTAAATTATATTCATTTTGTAATTATAAATATATATCTAAAAACATAGAAAACATGTTTAAAGAAAAATAATTTATAATTACAACTCAGAGAAAAATAATAAAATTGGGGCCATAATACCTTCTTATGCCATTATCATTTCCTCATGTCATTAAATATTCTTTGAAAACATTCCTTGAAAATAAAAAAAACATTTTTATTATATTTTTTACACTGTACATGATTTTATTTATGGTTTACAATGTGATGATTTAATATATGTATACATTGTGAAATGATTACCACAATCAGGTTAATTACACATCCATCAGGGTGGCTCAGTCGTTAAGCGTCTGCCTTCGGCTCAAGTCATGATCCCAGGGTTCTAAGATCGAGTCCTGAATCAGGCTCCCTGTTCAGTGGGGAGTCTGCTTCTCCCTCTACTCTTCCCCCCCTGCTCGTGATCTATCTTCTCTGTCTTTCGCAAATAATTTAAATAAAAATCTTTAAAAGAAAATTACACATCCATCTTCTCATTTACTTGTGTGTATGTGTGTGTAAATGTGCTTGTGTGTGTGTGTGTGTATGTGTATGATGAACACTTACTCTTGTAGCAAATTTCAAATGTGGAGTAATTCATAGCAATTATTAGTTATAATCCCTAATATTATACATTAGATCTCCAGAGCTTACTCACCTTATAACTGAAAGTTTATACCCTTTGACCAACATTTCCCCATCTCTCCCTGGACCCCCAACCCCCAGCCCTTGGCAGCCACTATCTACTCTCTGGTTCTATGAGTTTAACTTTTTTTAAGATGCCACAGGTAGGTGAGATTATATAGTGTTTGTCTTTCTGTGTCTGGCTCATTTCATTTAACATACATTTTACAATTTATGCACGTTGTGAAAAGAAGCAGATTTTCCTTCTTTTTTATGGCTGAATAATATTACATTGTATCTACATTTATAATGCGTATGTATGTAATATATGTATTACATACATACCTTTTCCTCACATTTTTAAAATTCATTTGTTGATGGACACTTAGGTTGTTGCCATATCTTACCTGTTTTGAATAATGCTGGAATGAACATGGGAGTGCTGATATCTCTTCAAGATACTGATTCCATTTCCTTTGAATATAAATAGATCCAGAAGTGGGATTGACGGATCATATGATAGATCTGTTTTTAGTTTATTGAGGAACCTTCATACCACTTTCTATAATGACTGTACCGATTTACATTCCCATGAACAGCACACCAGGGTCTTCTTTTCTTCACATCTTCACCAACAATTATTGTTCTTGACTTTTTGATAATAGCTATTCTGATAGATAAGAGGTGATATCTCATTGTGGTTTTAATTTGTGTTTTCGTGATGACTAGTGATGTTCAGCATATTTTCATCTTCCTGTTGACTGTTTGTATGTCTTCTTTGGAAAAGTGTCAGGTCCTATGCCCATTTTTAATTGGATTATTTGATTTTTTGCTATTAAGTTGTAGGAGTTTTTTTAAAAAATATATTTAGTATATTAAACCTTTCCTAGATATACTGTTTGCAACTCTTTTTCCCCATTTCATATGTTGCCTTTTCATTTTGTTGGCTGTTTCCTTTATTGTACAGAAGCTTTGTGGTTTGATGTAGTCCCACTTGTTGATTTTTGCGTTTGCTACCTTTGCGTTTTGGTTCCATATCCAGAAAATAATCGACAAGACCAGTGTCAAGGAGCTTTTCCCCTAAGATTTCTTCTAGGGATTTTATGGTTTCAGGTCTTGCGTTTAGGTCTTCAATCTATTTCAAGTTAACTTTTGTGAGTGTTCTAATTATAGGGTTCAATTTCATTCTTCTACATGTGGATATTCTGTTTTCCTAACAGCATTTATTGTTTTGGCCAATGGGGTTGTTTGTGGTTCCATATGCCTTTTAGAATTTTTTTTTCTATTTCTATGAAAAATGTCATTGAAATTTTGATAATGATTGAATGAATCTATAGATTGATTTAGACAGTATGGTCATTTTCACAATATTAAATCTTTGAATCCAGGAACATGGAGTATCTTTACATTTATTTGTGTCTACTTCATTTTCTTTCATCAGTGTGTGATAGTTTCCAGAATGCAGAACTTTCACTGCCTTGGTGTTAAATTTATTCCTAAATATTTTATTCTTTTTGCTGCTATTGTAAATCAGATTGTTTTCTTAAATTCTTTTTCAGATTGTTCCTTGTTGGTATATAGAAATATGTAGACATACACAACTGATTTTTGTATGTTGATTTTATAACCTGCAACTTTACTGGATTCATTTATTCTAGTTTTTTATATATGTGTTTGTGTGTGGAGTCTTTGGGGTTTTCTATATATAAGATCATGTCATTTGCAAAGAGAAATGATATAACTTTTTTCCTTATGATCTGGATGCCATTTATTTCTCTTTCTTGATCTATTGCTCTGACTAGGACTTCCAGTACAATGTTGAATAGAAGTGGTGAGACTGGACACCACCCTTGTCTTGTTTCTGATCTTAGAATAAAGAATTTCAGCTTTTCACTATTGAGTATGATGTTAGCTGTGGGTTTGTCATATGTGGCCTTTATTTATTTATTTAAAAAATGTATTTCTTTATCTTAAAAAATTTTTTTTGTTTATTTGAGAGAGAGAGCATGTGCACAAGTGGGGGAAGGGAAGGGGTGAGGGAGAACCAGACTCTCTGCTGAGCAGGGAGCCTGATGCATGGCTCGATCCCAGGATCCTGAGATCGTAACCTGAGCCGAAGGCAGATGCTCAACCGACTGAGCCACCCAGGCACCCTGAAATACAATATAATGTTATATTAGTTTCAGGTGCACAATATAGTTATTCAATATTTGTAAAAATTAAGAAATGCTTACCACAGTAAGTCTAGTTACCATCTGTCACCATACAGAGTTATTACAATATTATTGATTATATTCCCTGTGCTTCTTTACATCCCCAAGACTTATTTAGTTTATAAGTAAAAGTTTGTACCTCCTAATCCTCTTCCCCTATTTCATCTGTTCTCCCACCCCACTACCTTCTAGAAACTATCAATTTGTTCTTTGTCTTTATGAGTCTGTCTCTGTTTTGTTTGTTCATTTGTTTTGTTTTTAGATTATATCAATAAGTAAAATCATACTGGTATTTGCCTTTCTCATTCTGACTTATTTCAGCTTTTTACCTTCCAGGTCCCATCCATGTTATTGCAAATGGCAAGATTTCATTCTTTTTTATGGCTGAGTAATATTCCTTTGTATATGTATACACCACATTTTTCCCACTTATTCATTGATGTACACTTAGGTTGCTTCTATATCTTGGCTATTGTAAATAATGTTGCAGTAAACATAGGGGTGCATATATCTTTTTAAACAAGTGTTTTTGTTTTCTCCAGGTAAATATCTAGAAGTAGAATTAGTGTATGCCAACAGACACATAAAAAGATGCTCAAATAATTGTTATGAAAATGCAAATCAAAACCACAATGAGATGTCACCTCACACTTGTCAGAATGGCTGGTATAATATATGGCCTTTATCATGTGAAGGCACATTCATCTTATTTGTTGAGAGTTTTTATATGAAAGGTTATTGAATTTCATCAAATGCTTTTTCTACATCTGAAATGATCATATGATTTTCAATCTTTATTCTGTTACCATTTTTACAAATAAGTGAAATTAGTAAGACTAGTACAATTAACCTACATATTTTCATCATCCGGATTCAGCATTTATCAAGATTTTATATCAATTGCTTCATCTGTCTTTCTTTTTTTCTTTGTTGTCATATTTTAAAACTAATCCCAGAAATGAGCCATTTTTCTGTGTATGTTCTAGAGTGTTCTTTTCTGTAATAGTGACATTTTATATAGCCATAATGTCAACAAAAATTTGTAAGTAAAGCTTTAAGATCACCTAATAGTACAAAATTGAATTGCTCTACCTATCTCAAAAATGTCTTTCGACAGTTTCTTTGAGTCACAATCTAAGTAGTAACTACATATTACTTTTGGTTGTTTGGTTTCTTAAAATATCCTTTAATCTGTAAAAATCACTCTTCCTCTTTTATCCTGCTATTGACTGTTCCAGAAGTGTTAGTTCTTATGTGGAATATTTTACATTTGGGGTTTATGTGTTTATATCCTTGGGTATTTAACCTTTTTTTAATTTTTTTTTATTTTTTATGTTAGTCACCATACAGTACATCCCTGGTTCCTGATGTAAAGTTCGATGATTCATTAGTTGTGTATAACACCCAGTGCACCATGCAATACGTGTCCTCCTTACTACCCATCCTATCCTATCCCCCCACCCCCTCCCCTCTGAAGCCCTCAGTTTGTTTCTCATAGTCCATAGTCTATCCTATCCCCCCACCCCCTCCCCTCTGAAGCCCTCAGTTTGTTTCTCATAGTCCATAGTCTCTCATGCTTCATCCCCCCTTCTGATTACCCCCCCTTTCTTTATCCCTTTCTTCCCCCACCAATCTTCCTAGTTCTTATGTTCCATAGATGAGAGAAATCATATGATAATTGTCTTTCTCTGCTTGACTTATTTCACTTAGCATTATCTCCTCCAGTGCCGTCCATGTTGCAGCAAATGTTTGTTTTAATATACTCTGTAAATGGAAGTTAACGACAGAGATTTCCGCTTCAAGTTTAACTATTTAAGACTGATTTTCCTATTGAAGTTCCCTGTCAACTTTTCATCCAGTATTTTCTCTGTTGATAATCATTAACTGAAATAATCATTTTATTAGAATTGCAAAATACGGATTTTATAATTCTATAATTTCTCCCACATTTATTAGCTAGAATTCTTTGGTTAAAACTTCTCATCTTCAACTAGAAGTTATCAGGTATTTTGAAACAAAGTTTGTAAAAGGAAAGGTGAGGTAAATATTTAATGATTCTATTTTATTTGCCATTTTTCAGATTCAGGACTTAGCATGTTAGGTATCTCCAATTCTTATTTCCATTATCCTATTGTGTTATAAGTTAGTTTGAAAATGCTACTGATAATAATTATAATTAGAGGGTAAACTTTAAGGTTTTTTTTTTCCATAGCGCCATTTCTACTTAGGACCTATATTCCTTTAAGCATGTTCAGTGAAGCACTATGCTATAAAGTCACTTGAACAATTTTTTTTCTGGTATGATTAAATTGATTTCCATTTAAAAATTTTAGGTAATTTTTCTTTTTGTATAATTTTATTTTTGAAAGGGTAAATGCTTATATTTCTTATGTTTAAACTATACAGTGAGTTATATTCAGAGAAGGATCCCTTCTATTCCTGTCTCCTATAACTTTTTCCCATTCTCTTCATAGAATAACCATTATAAACAGTTTTGGTTTATCTTTCTGGTATATTCAAATATATATACATTTTTCTCCTCTTTCTTTTTACAAAGAAGTGAGCATTCCATTCATTGTATTCTACAGTTTACTTGTTTTCACTTACTATATATCCTGACAATTGCTTTCTTTTCCAGTGTACAACAATGGTTCTTAACTGGGGGAAAAATTCCTCCCCCCTCTGATATTTAATAATGTCTGGGAAATTTTGGGATGTTACAACTTGGAGGAGAGAGTTGTTATTGGCCTCTGGCGGGTACAGGCCGCAGATGACACTGAACATCTACGATGCACAGGAAAGCCACTCCAACAAAGAATTATCTGGTTCAAAATGTCAGTAGTGCCAAGATGGAGAAGTCAAGGTTTATAGTAACCTGACTTAATGTCCTTACCTGTTAATTTACAACATTTTTGTCACCATGAAGTCTCTTTTTATTAAGTAATGTTCCCCTTCCTTAGGGATCATGATTTTGTGCTTATTTGCATTCTAGTACTTTTAAAATTGTGTTCTTGACAATGTGGCTATTTTGTTACATTGAATCTGGAATATAGTCTCTTCTTTTAGTAGGCGCTGAATGTTTTTCTGGAAGTTGTGTAAGTTGCTTCCTGACTTCGTTGATCCTGTCAAGATAGGTTTAAGATTGTGTTAGAATTTATCAGTATAATTTTTGTCCTTAGTTCTGTAACACACCCTTGATATAGCTTTTGATCCTTACTTCTGAGTTACGACTTTTTAGATCTGAACTGAATTTTCTTGGTTGACTTCTCCATTCTACCTGCCCCAGAATAGCAATATCTTCCAACAGTGTACATGCTCTCATATCTCTTTTCAACTTTCTGCTTCCCAGTTAGGATGATCAAATTCATCCTGGTTTGTCCAGGAATGTCCCAGTTTTAAAACTGAAAGCTCCATGTTTTGGGAACTTCCTCAGTCTTAGGAAAACTGAGATAGTTGGCTGTCACGTTCTTAGGGACTGCTCTCTGTTAGAACTCATAGAGATTGTACTATATACTTGTACTGTCCAGCCCTCAGTCAAGGACATATGGAGGCATTCCACTGCAGGTTTCTGGGACCCTCCCTCTGTGCAGCTCCCTCTCTGCTATTCTACAATAAAAATCCTAGAAACCTCAACAACCCAAACTCAGCAAATTATAGCTACAAATTTTCTAAAACCAGGAAACGACTCCAAATGACAAATTCAAGAATCAACACAAGGCTCAAATAGGGAAAAAAAAAAAAGAAGAAGAAAAAAGGAAAATAAATCTTTCCCTAGATACATGGTAGAATTGCTGAAAATCAAAGGGGGGTTTTTGATTCTTTCTTGGAGTTTTCATCTCTCGATTTATAGTGTCTACCTGTTTTTGCATGTTTTTCACTTCTCCCTTAGAACCCTTAGCATATTAGCCATGGTTGTTTTAAATTCTGGGTTTGAAATTTATGAAATCTCTCCCATATCTCAGTCTTATTCTGTCACTTACTTTTTCTCATTAGACTATTTTTATCTTTCCTTTTAGCATACGTTATATTTTTTTATTGAAAGCTGGACATAATGTGTCAGGTAGTAGGAATGGCAGTAAATAGGCCTTTAGTTTTAGGTTTCTGGGTAGGAAGATGGCTAGAGGTTTATGGAGTTGGGTATTTTTCTGTTAGGCTTTGGTAAAATAATTTCTCTTGAGAGCAGGCAGAAAACAGAATGCTCTGGAAATACCTAAGAAAAATGGTTACTTCTCCCCGCCAACGCACTCCCTTCTGGAATTATGAAAGGTTTTCTCCTATCTTTTCAATGACAACCAGGAGTTGTTCCTGGAGGTAAATATCAAAAAGTGCTCCTCCTCACAAAACAATAACAACAAACAAACAAACAAACTTGCCCCTTAGGTGTTTATACTCAATCTGTAGCAGTTGGTCAGTTGCAGTTTATGTTTTCCTACCAGTTCCTGGCTATAGCAACTTCTCTTCTGTTAAGCTGTGATTCTTTGTATTACGTGCCTCTACAGTTTTCAGGGCATCAGTTTGCCCTATGACCTCAGCTGTCTGATGGATCTAAAAAAAAGTTATTGATTTGCACTTTGCTTAGCTTTTACTTGTGAGGATGGGAGTGACAACTTCCAGGTTGTTTACATGTCAGAGACTGGACATGACTTTTTTTACTTTTCAGGCTTGATGTTAGGTTGTCTTTATCTTTTTTGGTGGGGGAGTGTGGAGTCAAGTCATTTATTTGTCTTTGACATGAAAATGGAAAATTGGGGTGGAGGAGGGACAACAAGAGGGAACCAGCCAGGTGTTTAGATTTTTGTCAAGTCAGAATGAGAACAGCAACTGGTCTCACAATGGGAATCTGGGTCCCCACAGCAACACAACAACAGAGAAGGGACCAGAAGCAGCTTATTGAAGTACCATATTCTATTAAGTCTTATTCCAAGCTAAGCAGACCTAAGCTTATACTGGAAAGTAACACTGTCTGGAATATTTTAAGAGCACGGGGATGAATTGACACACGGCCAGTCAACCACAGGGCAAGCAGCATGGGCTAGGCTAACCTAGGAACAGAGCTCAGGGCCCAGAAGTCTTCTCATTTTTTCCTCCCTGGACTTAACACAGAATGGGTCTTTTTCAAATTTTCCGTAATACTTAGGATGTGGTCTTACTTCAAGGGCACAGCCTTTATGGGATTTCAAGTGAAAACCTGGAGTGTTCTCCAAAGATTTTATACTCTGGCTTGAATTAAATCTCCTTGTCTTTTCAGTATGTCTCTGAAATCTCTGCTTATCTCTTGAGCTTTCCATCTTCTTTAATTCACATTTTAGGATTTCCAGAGTTTTGCCCTGTGAGCGATTACCTTAGGAGTTGGCCATGGGCTGGAGTGGAATTGTTACACTGATCTTTATTCCCACACCCACTGAGATTGTTACTCTCTATATGGGCTCTGTTTCACAGCAGAGTAGTTTCTAAAGTATCTTGAGGGAGAAAACCAAGGTGGCTGTGAAGAGGCTCATTTCATGAACTTCCTTTCTGGCAAGGAATGCAGCACAATATTGGTTGCTTTCTGATGCATGAAATCCGTTATTTTTATATATTTTTAAAAACTTTTATTTTTTAATTTTTTTTTTAATAGTGATGGTATGAGGCAGAGAAAGTAAGTCCAATGCTAGGTATTCTGTCTTTTCTAGCCAGTCTTACATATGAATAATAGTTTGCTTAAATATAGAATCAGGACAGATAGCTTATCCCTTTGACACTTTGAAGATAGTACTTCTAGTAGACTAGGATTATGAAGGCTGGAGTCATCATATTTATATAATTTATGAAACTGCTGAACTAAGAAATATCACTTGTTTATCCAAGTTTTTCCAAGTTTTGGGGGATTTTTTTCACCTGCACAATGGATATACAAATACTTGACATGTTTAACTGTAAATGAATAATATTGGGTAATTATTTTAAAAGCCAAAGGAGCCTACAAATACCTTTATTGTTAGAATGTACCGTGATTCAAAATACTCAGTATTTTCTTTTTGGAAATTTTTTTGTTTCAACTTTCCAATTTTATAAATTTATGTTAATGAAGATTCACTTTCCAGTTTGGACTTCTCAAAAATCAAAATTATTACAAAGGTGTTCATCTTAACAGTAGTAGCTGTCATTTATTGAAAGCTTACTCTGTCAAAGATACCATTCAAACAGTAGTGTAATTAATTTACTGAATTTTGTGCCCCTCAAATTCACATGTCCACATCCCAACTGCCATTACCGAAGACTGTGACCATATTCACAGACATGTTTTTTAAAGAGGTGAGTCAGTGAAAATGAGATCTTTGGGGTATACCCTTATCCAATGACTCATGTCTTCATAGAATAGGAAATTTGGGCACAGATGTGTATAGAGGGGAAACGATGTGAAGATGGGGAAAAGATGGCCATCTGCAAGTTAAGGAGGCAGGGTTGGAAATGATCCTTCTGACTCTCACAAGGAGCTAAGTCTGCCAAAATTTTAGTCTCAGACTTCTAACCGCCTGAGCTATGAAAATAAATTTTTGGTGTTTAGGCCATCCAGACTGCGGTATTTTGTTATAGCACTCCTAGGAAACTAATACGACTTGCTCAATGAAAACTAAAAGAAAAAAGAGTAAAGAAGAGATAATTTAATGTGTAATTGGAATACACCAAAATTATATTTTGTATATCACTATATAGGGTTCTATACACAAAATTGTGTATATTGTGATTTATGGGAGTATTTTATTTAAAAAATTACTATATAGTTTGTCCCCATAGTCTGATTTAGGGCTATAGCTACCAATTAAAATATAGTACTTTATTTCATTTTATCATTATAATAAACCCATAAGGTATGTAGCATTATTCCCATTTTATAAATGAGGAAACAAATCCAGAGCAGTTGACTTATTTGCCCATGGTAACAGAGTTGATAATTGCTGAAGCTGATATTTCAACCTGAATTTTTCCTAATCCCGGGCTAAATCTCTTAACTGCTACACTTTACTGCATTATGGGTCCTTTCTTGTTTCTTTCACAGCCAAATTTTAGAAATTACCTTTTTCACAACCATCCCCACTACTGTTTTCTTTATAATCTAGAATCTAAAGTTCTTTCTCTTTATACTTTTTAAAAGAAAATCAGCATTTTCCCTAGGCAATTTAAAAGATTTCTATTTTGATTTTATCACAGTTCATCTTCCTTTGCTATTTGCACTGCTAATCAAAAATTCTTTCTTGAAATTCTTCATCTTTTAAATATTCCCCTTTCTCTTGCGTATTCTTTAATGGTACCTTTGCTTTTCCTTCACTGCTATTTCTTTTTAAAAGTCTCAAACAGTAACTTTGGAGAAATTTCAAAGCTGAGTCCTCAATCTCTTCTGTTCTTCCTCTAAACTTATTCCCATAGAAAGCTTTTCTGACTTCACTAATGTTCCCTCCTTTACCCGCAAATATTAAACATCTTATAGAACCCTCTACTTACCTCTATCCTCAATTTCCTGTTGACTATGAGACAAAGTATCTTGGAATTCTCTCCTCTATGTCATTTTCAAGATAATTTTTTAACCAACTCTGTCACAAACACAGTGTTTCTCTAGGTATTTTTGGTTTTGTTCTCATCATTGTTATATTTTGGCCACATTCTTTATATAGCTAGTCAATTTAAAATATGGGCAAAGCACTTACTGTATATTAAGCTCTCTTCTGGGCCCTGGAAATGCAGTGTTGAGCAAGTGACAGACACTCTCCGTGGTTACCACTAGCAAATTACAGATTGGGACTCTCAGAGGGGGGTAAAATAGAAAGGGCACCCCCTACCTTGAGCTGATGAATTACTAACAACAAAACAAAACAAAACAAAACACAGACAAAGTCCTACCCTGGCAAAAGCTTATCAGATGGATTTCAGCTTCCCACTTGCCACCTAAGATGGGCGACACCTTGTAGAGCACTACATTCATAGTCTACTCAGATGTCATTCTTATAGACTCATGGACTTTATCTTTCTGGCTCACTATCCTAATCAGTTACCCAATCTTATTTATTCTTGCCTTTCCAGTTTATTTTCCCTTTGCTTCCTGCCATAATCTAGCCCTTGTTTTCTCTAGTTCATCTTGTCCAATTCTGAGAGACAATTCTAAGAAAGTGCTTCTATAAAAATTTCCTGTTCTTTATCAAGCCAAAATTCTCAATTTGTCTGTCTTGTCTATCTGATCCTATCTTTACTTTGAAACTCATTTTTCCTGAGTCCTTAATTCCAAATTCCTTTGAGAATGATCTTCACTCCTTACTAGATAGAGATTGTCTCCTTTTGACCCTGGTGCATCTTTTTATGCTTCTTTTCAATCTAGATGCTCTGCCTTGCTTTCCTGGAATGCTTCCACTTGCCTTGCCCTTCATTATTGTCAATTCAATGCACATTTCCTCTAATGTAGAACTCTTTCTTTACAAATAAAGGCAACTCTCTTTGCCCTGCAAATTTCTTTTTCACTTATTTAAAATACAGTCCTTATCAGGAATGTTATTTATCTAGAATTACTTTAGGTGTATAGGTCTTATTTTCTAGATTTAAAGCACTTGGAAGGTATAGATTGTATTTTGTTCTTTGTTATGGCCTCACTACTTCAAAACTCAGCAATTTGTAGGACCCATAGCATGTACTAAATAAATACCTCTGTTCTGTTTAACTTTCTCAAGTCATATTTTCCTCATCAAAAAATAAAGAAGATAGTCTTAAAGTCTCTAAACTTTAAGCCACCAACAAGGTTAGTGAAAGTAACGGCTATTGTATTTTAATGGCTGCCTAATTCTCTTAATTGTCGTCTTGAGGGAGGGTCTGAAACTTCCATAAAGAGTGGGGTGTTAACGCCTTTAATCCTCAAATAGGATTGGCAGTTAGAGGGAGAAGGTGAAAAGGTGAGGGAGTATCAGACCTGAGAACATTTGCATGCCCTCTTTATTTCTAGCCTCATTCCTGCAGGCCATCTTTCGAACCCTCCTCCATGTCCACCAAAACCACCTTCCGCCACCTTTGTTCATAGGTGTAAGTGCATATCCCCATACAGGAAAGGGGAAAAAGACAAATGAAATACTACCATGTTGCAAGTAATGCTCAGTTTTTACTAGGGAGAATAGGAGTAGGAGATCTTGATTTTCATTTTTTCCTTAGCCCTGTTCTACTTAGGCCTCCCAGTACACATGTTGGTAGATCCTAGAAAAATGAGGAAAGAAACATGACCACATAAACATTACACATTGCAGTCTTCAATCTTCTGGAATTTATATCATTTTACTTTTCTTAGTATGCAGATGTATAGACTCTTCTCACTATAAAATAAGCAGTAAAATTCTAAGTCTATAGACTAAGCACAGCATAGTCTGTAAATTCACAGACTTGCAGATATGATTCAATACCAAAACTACTTAAAATTTTATATTGGAGATTTACAAAGCTTAATAAGTAATGACAAAGTTCCTTCCAGCTAAAAATTGCCATATAGATAAAATGACAAGAATGGTGGAGGTGACAGTGATAATTATTAATTAATCAACTTGTTTTTAAATTTAACTTAATCATAGCTCTGTGTGCCATCTCAGAGGTAAAATTATCACACCTCTTTTTGTGTAGTCTTGAACTAGCCTGCTGAAAATGTAAAGATGAATGATCTGGAAAGTAGTAACTTTATTAGTTTCCTAGGGCTACTATAACAAATTTCCAAGGCAGGGTGAATTTAAAATGCTGACTCAGCTTTGGAGTTAGAGTAAAATGCAATAATAATTTAAAGAACAATGTAACACTGGAGAAATAGACAAATAACATAGAACATATTTGAATTTCTTTACTTTTATTCAAATACAGATAATAGGAAAATAAGACATTCAGATTTTTACAATTTTTCACTTAGTGTTCTTTATTCATGTGTTTGCTTATTGGTGAATAAAGAAATAGTGCTTTCTTCAAAGTGAAAAATAAATTATACTTTGAAATATGTATTTAAAAAATAAAAAATGTAGAATCTATCTGTATATATCATTCTTATTAACTCTGAAAGTTTTCACTTATATATCTTATTTGAAAGCCTATGTAATAATAGAATAAAACAAAGGTATTAAAACAAGTAATATAATATAAATTATTTCATGTGTATCAGTCTGATATTCCTAGCAACTATAAGCTTCTTGAAGAAAGGGGACTTGTAACTTAAATAGTTAGAAGTCTTTCTATGATACAACATAATGTTGAGAATAAAATACATGCTCACAGGGCGCCTGGGTGGCTCAGTTGTTAGGCATCTGCCTTCAACTCAGGGTGTGATCCCGGAGTTCTGGGATCGAGCCCCTTATCAGGCTCCTCCGCTGGGAGCCTGCTTCTTCCTCTCCCACTCCCCCTGCTTGTGTTCCCTCTCTTGCTGGCTCTCTCTCTGTCAAATAAATAAATAAAATCTTTAAAAAAAATAAAATAAAATACATGCTCAAGAAAAGCAATTACTTTGTCTTTATTTTTAATTACTGTTAAAATGTCATTTAACTTATTTGTTTGCAAAGGAAACTAAACATCTTACTCAAATATTTACTGATACTTAAAACATAACATGAGCAATGGGTTGACAACCCAGTGTGGTCTCAGTTCCATATTATTATTTCTCCTCTTCAGCAGATGAGAGTAGGACTGAAAACAAATAATTATGTTCATTTTTACTATTTAATGATTTAACACACTGTTTCTTGGTTGGCTTTATTTTGGCTTTTAGGCTTTGAAATAAGTAAGATGTCTTTGTCTAACCCTTTCTGAGAGGACAGTCTATCAATATTTAATTTGACCAGCCAGAAAAGACATTAACATAGCATAAAACAATTTATGAGATTGGCCTAGTGTTGGATTTCCTTATTAAATGTAGTTAAAATTTATCAACAACAGCATTATGTGTACGTGTTTGTTATCTTAATAATTCTAATTAACTTTTGGTAATTGCTAAGAATCTGCAACTGATGAGGTATTTCTATTTTTTATTGTTATAGTTCTCACAACCAGCAGAGAAATTAATAAAATAAGCCTATGAAAAATAAAACAATGCAGGCCAAGTAAGTTTTCCTTCTCATTAGAGAATATAAAAATCACCAAAAAATATTCTGTATATAAATATTTGAAAAGAACCCAGAGTACCAGTAAAGCTATATGAAAATATGAGAAATCTTTAAAATATTACATATACACATACATATACAAATACATGTTTATGTGTGTGATTTTTTAAGTACTTTTATTTATTAATTACTGAGGTGTGTGACTCCCCTGATTAATAGATTTACTCTCTTTGGTGCTTATTTTACTTCTCTGGAGCCATATAAAATACATGCATTATAGTTTCCTCATCTAAAAATAAAGGAGATAGTCTTAAAATCTCAAAATTTTAAGCCGCCAATAAGCTTAGTGAAAACAATGACTGTTAGGTCTTGCTATAATCTTGTTATAATGGGCATGGATTGTAGATATGCATACACTGAACTGAGCTGCATAAATGATTCAGATTAATTTCAACTTCAGTCAGTCTCACAAAACAATATGGTGTTGCTCACTCACTGATTGTTCATGCTACAAAGCCATGATTACAATCAGTTTCTAGTAATAGTGGGACTGACAGGTTTTGAAAATTGATATTTTCTGGAGATGACGTCTGTGAACCCTTTGCCACGTTTAATGATATGGAATATAATAGTAAAAAAAAAAAACAGGAAGAGATTATGCAATTTGCCTAAAAGAAATATTTGATTGCCATATGATTTGCCCTAGAAACATGAGTTATAGCAAATTATTAATTTAAAATAAAAACCTTACTAAGTATTTTACATGTTATATGATTTTGTAGGTATTGGATAACTTACCAGTTTGTTAAACAAATAAAATATATATATATATATATATATATATGTTGAAGAACTACTGACACACCTTATTCTTCAATGTAGGGAAGTAGGTTAAATTGACCAACTTTATAATTAGATATTGGTACAAATTTCAAGTCTGTCATTATTTAGTCAATTTGATTAACATTTTTGGGACTTGATTTCCATATTGGAAGATTGGTTTTAATGAATTTCACCTCCTAAGGTTGTTGTCATGATTAAATGGGATACACTATGGAAAGAATCTGGGACAGGAAGTGCCTAATAAATCATGGTAGTGAGAGTTGGCCGTGGTTATTTTTCTCCTTATAGGAATTGGTTGGCTAGTCATTATTTATCTTCTATTTTCAAGGTTCAGAGCCACTAAGATATGTTTCTTAATGTGCAGAGAAGAAAAAATCCTGGGCCTATGAAGAATAAGGAGATGGAATGCAAACTGCTGTATAAATCTAGATATTCAAAGGAAATGATTAAATGAAAAAAATCTTGGTCTCTAGGTAGAGAAAATATTAAACTCTGTCCTGAAACTATGAAATTATCTAGTCATTGCCCTGCAAAATATATAGGTTTCAATTATTGAGTGTTTATCCATTTGGTCCAAGAATCAATCATGATAAGGTGATATAAAAAATTGTCTCATGCTGGTGATATCCTTCAGTTATTTGACATAATTAACACAATATGAAATATGGAGACATAATCCTCCAAACACTTCTAATGTTCTAAAAGACAACAACCCATATAAGTTAGAGTTTTCTGACAAGATAAACAACAGACTTTCCATACTAATACCACGTCTAAGAGATTATAGAATTGGTATGTTTAATATAATTAAGATATGAGGAAAGCCTATAAATATGAGAAAAGAATGTAAAAAAAGAACGGACTTATTTGAAAAAGTATCTAGACTCTAGATGTGAAATAAAGAAACAGATCGGAAAATAATCCTGAATTCTAGAAATGAAATTTATGGACATTAAAATCAAGGAGAAATACTAAAATTTGTGAGAGATGTAATGTAAAGTTTTAGCATAAGTCTGATAGAATTCCAAAGGGAAAGAATATAGAGAATGGGAAAGAGAATATAATCAAGGAATTGTGAGAATTTCTACATATTGAAAAAATACAATTCAAAAACAGAAAAGAAGAATCTAGTGCAAGAAGGAATTGGTAAACAAATTGTTTTTCCAAACAACTTTGATTTAGTAATAAGATATTATATATGAATTAGAACCATGTTATAGACTAGAAATAATGACTCCTTTGGAGAGCGTAAAATGGTTCACAAAATATTCGACAACAGATGTACGAGAATACAGTAACAGGCATGCAAATGTTAGGTATTGTTTAGTAGGAGTTAGGAATCTTGATTAACTTTACACAAGGTTAAAATTCATGTTAAAGTTTAAGATTGAACACTATGAGGGCATAAATGCACTGTGAAACTTACAAGCTAATGGGAGAGAGTAAGCAATATTTGATTAATAAAACAGAAGCTGGGAAACAGAAAAATGGACAAAGAGAAGTGTGGCAAATAGAAAATACAGAAAAATGAAGTAAATTCATAATTAAGGAACCACAATAAATACAATGGCATTAAATCCATTAGTTTTAAATTCATAGAACTTCAAGTTGACTAAAAACAAAATTCGAGCTTATGTTTAGAAAAAAAATCAGCTAAGGTATATGTAAAATTAAAATCAATATTAAATGTACACTACACAATAAAAAAAGTGAGAGAGTATTCACCAGGATGAGATAATGGTTAGTACTTTCATGCACTTAATAACATAGCTTCCAAATACATAAAAAATTGACATTGAAAAGCCAAACAAAAAGTTAAATAAATAAGCCAAAAAGGGAATCTCAACCATTATAAAACTTTTATTATTGTGAAGATGTCATCCTCTAACCAAATTAAATAAAATTAATAAAAGAAAAACAAGAAAAATTAAAGACTTTTTATGTTTCAATAATTTATTAATCAATTGATTAATTAAATTTGAACCTGCAGCATCTTGTAAAGCTAGAAAGTAAGGAAATGGATGCTGGCAGAAGACATGAAACTCCTGGGTCAGAGATAAGGAACTCTTTATTATTCATAGTAGTGGCAGCCAGTGTATCAATAATATCTTTCATGGCTTCTGAGACTCGTTTGTCACAAGACAACATTATGAGAACCAGGTGACATCTGCATACATAGTGATTTGCACAACAGATGATGAACTCTAAGCTCAGGGAACCTGATTACTTTATAATAGGCTTTAAACCTGCCTGCCCTTTGCTTTGGAGGCTACATTATTTTGATTAGACTACAGTTATTATGCCTGCCTAGTGCTCCAAAGGAAATACTATATATTCCAAGCCTACTTGCTCTACAAATATCCTTGAAAAGGTAGTCTAGAACAAAGGTATATGGCATCTCAGCTTGTAATTTGTGCAGAAATGGGAGAGACCGAAAAAGAATTGCTTCCCATGATGTATGTTCTTCATGTCTATTCTTGAGGACATGTTCCCTTGAACATAATACACCTGATTGGCTACTCTGATTAATCTGACAGAGACTGGGGCAGAATTTACTCAATTTGTCTCATGAAGCATTTAATTACATTTACTATGAAGCAGCAGGATGAGTCCCATTGCAATATTAGCCTTGACCATGTCCACAAACAGCTGGATAAATTTCTTACCCCATCTGAGTCTACACTAAAAAGCCAGATGGCTTCCTTCTAAAGTTTCTGTATTGAGTTTCCCACTTAGCTGGATGTGTTAATCTAGCAGGATGTATTACTGATTGTACAGTTTCTACTTGGCTTATAAGCTGTAGATCTAGGGCCGTGCTAGCACCCATTACAACCATGACCGATACGTTGAGACAGACTTGAAAGAATTTTAAGACCAAGGTATTGTCCTTGATCACTTAAGCTAAAGTCAGGGAGAAATTCTGTATCACCTTTTCTAGTTGAATTTCTCCCATTATAGGTATAACTGCCCTCAGAATATACATACATGAACAGTCATTCATCCCTCTGGGAAGCTCTCCCAGAGGGGTAGTCTTATTTTGGAAATATCTCTGCAGTCTTTTGAGGGCTACATCATATACAGGTTTTTTTGTTTTGGTTTTGGTTTTTTGGTTTTTTGGTTTTTTTTTTTTTGAGTGGGGAGTGAGGGGTGGGAGGGGCAGAGGGAGAGAGAGAGAGAGCGAATCTTAAGCAGGCTCTATGCCCAGCATGGAGCCCAATGAGGGGCTCAAACCCTGAGATCATGACCTGAGCTGAAATCAAGAGTTGGATGCTTCACTGACTGAGCCCCTATAGGGGTATTTTTGTAAAAACTTGAAAATATTTTATGAGCACCCCTAAGATGCACAGTGACTATGTTTTCAGGAGAGAGGCAGTTTAATGCTTGGTTTCCACGGATACAATATAGTTCCAGGGATGCACATGGAAATAAAGTGTTGTTAATAACTGTTTGGAACTGTGCAATGTGAAAACTGTAAGTTAAGGGTACAGGCTCACAGTATGGCATCTTGGTTAGTAGGCAGGACTTAGGGGTTCTGAATTCATTTCCAGTCATTGAGCCAAGTTGTTGTTGTGTGTTATTGTTGTTTGGAGACAGTGGTAATCTAATGTGTGCTGTTTATCCACACAGCCAGGTGATATTCACTTGTCTTATGGAATAACTAAGTGGTGGCTTTGGAAATGCAGAAGGGAATGTGTTCAGAGATGTTTATAAGTGTTTTTTGGTTTGTTTTGTTTTTTGTTTTTGTGTGCTTTTTTATTTTTCCAGTGGGGTATGTGGGAGCTGGAACCAACAGAAACTGCTGTTTCTGAAAGACTTCTAAGAGAATGACAATCATATCATGGTCAGAAACATCCAATGGTGGATGGTAGACCTACTGGTTGCAGATTGGTACAATTTGGGAGAGCTTTCTTCATCATGTGGAAGTCTCCATAAGTCATTCTTTGAAGCAAAAATTATCAGTGTCTCTTTTTCCTTTTATACCTATTGAATCCAGAAGGGATTCCCCCTCTATGTGCCAAGGTTGTAGTTCTTACACTGCAACACAATCTGGGTGTCCCATACTAGTAGCTATAAGTTTACTTTCTGTCCAGTCATCTCCTACTAACCTTCAGATCTTTAATCCCGAAATGTAAGTTAGGCATGGCTATTTAAGAAGAATGGCTGTGAAATAAGGGTTCTATTCAACCAGCAGCTTTGCTTCCTTTAAAAGAGTAGAGGGTAAAGATTCCTCCCAAAAGATAGTTGCGATTTTTCTTATAAAGCCAACATGTTTTTGGGGCCAGGCTGGCTTCGCTCTTGAATATACCATTTCCTTTTGACAAATAAGGCTAATTAAGCCCTTTATACCTTGTTAGTTTTTCAGTCCCAGGTGGCCATCCCCAAAAGAGGATATCAGGCTGGGGAATCTCAATGTTCCACACATCACTCAGTTTCCACAAGAGCCCAGTGGCAAGCTAATAGCTGAGCCACATCAGGAAGACAGTGAGTCAAAGTGATGCCTCTGGGGTGGAGGTTACCTTACTTTGCTAGGGTTTTCAATTGGTAAAATCATCAGTGATGGAGATTTACGCTCAAAAAAGTTACTAGGCTTGTGGCACCCCACATGTATTTTAGCATGAATTTACATTTGGCTCTTCTCAATCAAAATGATCTCACCCATTATTATAAGTATGTACAGTAAAAGCATGCAAAATATCAATAGTGTTTTCACATTTAGTAGTTGAAGCCACAACTATAAGTATATTGAATCAACCCAAAAGTTTTCAACATAGCTCCATTCCAGTAAATAAGGGCCATTTAGTTTCAGTAGTAAGAGCTCAGACAGCTGCTCACAGCTTAAATTGTACCAAAGTCTAATGGTTTCTATTCACGCATATCTCTATATCCTCATTGTTTTCCAATGGGAAGTTGGAAAATTAATGCAAAACTCCATGGTGAACAAAATATCGAAACTCGAAGACACTCTATGATTCTGTACATTCATGATGCATCTCTCTTGCCCCACTCTCACCGACTTCTAGGATACTGTCCAAAGACATGAGACTCCTGAGTTAGCAACTAAAACCTTGTTCACTCAAGTACCATGAGCTTTATGTTTGCACCCCAGGTCCCGTGAAGGTGATGTGAAGGGGCCCAGGTGGGTGCTGCACATGTAGTAGAGGGTGCTAGGCACAGCTAAGGAAACTTGAGGCTAGAGAACCTGAATCTTTCATAGTGGGGAGGAAGCACATCTGACTTTTGTGCGGGAAGAGGACAGGGCTTTTATTGCAGTGTACAGAAAATGAACCCGTCAGTTATTCTAGGAGACACTGTCTCTATCTTTAGAGGCTATGTGCTATACAAATGTCCTCAGCAAGATAGTCTGAGGTAGAGACTCTGCTTATGGGACATGTAGAAATGCAGGTGATCCGTGGAGAATTGTCTCCTAAAATATTCAGTATAATACTAGAGCGGCTAACTTCTGAATCTGTAGGTGAAAAAAGTAGGCATAAAGAAATTGATTCTATTCAGTGCAATACCACATAAGAAAGAAGGGGGGAAACATTCAAGAAAAACATATTGCCAATAAAAGCAGAATTCATAGAAAGAATTTAAATATATAATTAATCCCAAAGAATGTTGCCAGATTAAGTTTATGAAAGTGAGATATTCTTAAATTGTTAAAGTAAAATCCAACTATATTCTCTTTGAAAGACAAAAACTCATTTTGTTCCTTCCTTATGATTTCTAATACCTATTTTTATTTAACAAACACAGAACACTTATTATTTCCCTGGCACAGATCAGGGTGCTTTACAAATAAAAATTAGTTTAATTCTTATAACAATCAAAAACAGGTTATACTACTACTGTTACGCATTTGTCAGTCAAGGAAAATGAGATACAAAGAGGTTAAATGAATTTCCCGAGGCCACCTGATAGTAGATGATGAAAACAAAGTTGGAACCCTGGCAGGTAGGCTCCAGAATCTGTTTGCATCATAAAACCATTCTGTTATCTCAAAGACTTGAACTATTAATATTGCCAGGAGGACTGAAAATTGAAGAAGTGAGATATTTATACCTGAGAACATTAATCACAAAGGACCAAGAGTAGCTATGTGCATACCAGATAAAACAGACTTGAGTACAAATCAAAGCAAAAATAATCTTTCAGGAGTAGCATAAATAAAATTAAAAACTTATCAATAGAACATAAATTTTCTGAAACTACATGCAGAGTAATAATAATCCTAAAAATATATAAAGCAAAACCTAACCAAATTATTTGGTGAAATAAGCACATTATTTGCCAAATAGGCAAATCTAAGACTATCATGGAAGTTGTTAAACTTGAGTGTAGAGATTGAGGAATACAGCATCTTGACGTTGATGTTGTGTTCCTCCATGATGCAGGAAATGGTTAAGCACTGAATTTCCAGACATAGAAAAAAAACAAAACAAAACAAAAAACCTATGAAACTTGGCAAAATATATAAGCAAACTGTGTAACTGTGTTCAGGCAGGAGCTAAACAGCGCGCAAGCTTGCCATCCCTGAAACAGAAAATCCGCAAGGTAAACCTCATGATCCTTCAGTTCTCTGCAGGGAGTGAGGGTTAGAGGGAGCATTTCCCAGACTCAGAAAGCTATTATCCTTGTCCAGCATGGCAGTCCTACTGGGTGAAGGAGACAAAAATTGAGGTTTAGGGAAAAAAAGAGATTGGGGTAGAAAAACATATTTGAAAAAAAATCATGGACATAACCTTTCCAAATATGATGATGAAAAACACCTACTTACATATCTAGGTGGCAGAGTGAATCTCAAGCAGTAAATAAAAAGATAAATAAATAAATAAATCATATTTAGGAACATAATAGTCAAACTGCTAACAACCAAAGTTAGAGATAAAATCTTTTAAGTACCCAAAGAATGAAAGATGCATTGACCACATGGTAAAAGGAATAAGTGAGAATCACTAGATTTCTCAGAAAGAATGGTGGCCAGAAGATATCTTAAATAAAGAAAACATGTTAAAAAAATTCTATATCTGGTGATTATATTCCTAACCTGAAAATGAAATAAATATATTTTTAGATAAATAAAAGTTGACAAAACTCATCCCTAGATACGTAAGGGAAATGATACAAGGTAGAATTCAGTAAGAAGGGCACCAAAAATATTACAAAGTGTGTATGAAAAATAGAGGTACAACTTTAAAATAATACCAAATGCACAGTTTCATACAGATCATGATCTCACAAAATTTAGTTAATAAAGAAATGAATAACAAAAAGTAATCGCCTAAATTCCACAATATAGAAATTAAAGAAAGCACTTCCAATAATTTGTGGCTCAACAAAGAAACCACAATTACAGTTATCAGAAAGAACGAATTCTCAACATTTGCTGCCACATGGACGGCACTGGAGGAGATAATGCTAAGTGAAATAAGTCAAGCAGAGAAAGACAATTATCATATGATTTCTCTCATCTATGGAACATAAGAACTGGGAGGATCGGTAGGGGAAGAAAGGGATAAAGAAAAGGGGGGTAATCAGAGGGGGGAATGAAACATGAGAGACTATGGACTGTGAGAGGCAAACTGAGGACTTCAGAGGGGAGGGGGTGGGGGAAGGGGATAGCCTGGTGATGGGTAGTAGGGAGGGCACGTATTGCATGGTGCACTGGGTGTTATACGCATAATGAAGCATCAAACTTTACATCGGAATCTGGTGATGTACTGTATGGTGATTAACACAATATAATAAAATAAAATTAAAAAAAAAAGAATGTACTTAAAACTGAACAGTTAACATAGTACATTTCAAAACTAGAGATCTAGTCAAAGTTATAGAAGTTTATATCCTTAAGTTCATATATTGAATAAAAGCACAGATTGAGAAGATAGCAATTCAACCCAAAGTTAATTTTGAAATCAAAACAATGCTAATCAAAATTCCAAATGTTTGCCATATCACATATTAGTGTTAAAGAGCTATAGTACTTAAAATAGTGGTACTGTCACAGAAAGAGAAAACATAATTTTATGGATAAGAAATCCTACCTATATTAAGAAACATGACACGACAGAGGCAGCAATATAAAGTTAACTTTTGAGTAAATAGCACAGGGAAAAGTGGCTGAGTGTGTGAAAAATAATAAAAATTTGACCCCACTTATCAGAGAGGCAGTTCAAGAACACCAACATTTGGGAAGGAAATGGGGAGAAAGTAATTGAGGGTGGGAGATGAAGCTTCAGTGTTTTAAATGCATCTTTATGTTTTTGTTTTTGATTTAAAAAAAGTGAAGGCTCTGAAGCAAATAAAGCAAATATTAATATGTGTCAAATATTCATGATAGAAATGTATATAAATTTGGATTTTTTTGGAATTTAAAATTATAAATTAAAAAGTAAATGTAATAGTATATATTGGATAGTTTTAAAAGATAAATTTATTGGGGCAGCTGGATGGCTCAGTCAGTTAAGTGTCTGACTCTTGATTTCAGCTCAGGTCATGATCTCAGGGGTCCTAGAATCAGCCTCATGTCAGGCTCTGTGCTCAACGCAGAGTCTGCTTGTCCCTCTCCCTCTGCCCCTCCCCTTCTCCTACTCTCTGTCTCTCAAATAAATAAAGAAAATCTTTAAAAAATAAAAGAAATGTATTTCTAAGTTTTTCATACATTTCAAATGTATAGACAAATTGAACTTGTGGAAAGAGAATAGCAGGATCACCGATATACTAAAAATGGGAGAAGAATGGGGGATTTTTAGTAGTAGAAATGAAGATAGCAAGATAGCTTTCTTTAGGTATTTGAGAAACTGTCATTTGAAAGGAAGTTTAGATTCATTCACTGTAGCCATGTATAATAGATTTAGGGCAAAGCCATCAACTTATTACTTTAATATTTTTTGAGTATAACTTAGGTCTAGCTCCTGGTCTTGGCACCACTAAAAAAATACCTCAGACAAGGAAGATGAGTTTCCTGTTCTCATGGAACTTGCATTCTAGTGACATGAGAAGGAGGATAAAAGATAAGTGCATGAACACATGATCAAAAATACTGCCTAGTGACAAGTGCTTATTCTGAGAAATAAAATAAGGTACTGAGACATTCAGTGAAAAGGTGGGGTAGGGGAACACCTCTTGACTGGCAGATCAGAAGAGGTAACTGAAACTACAGTCATGACATGGTCAGGAGCAGGAGTTTTCCTCCCTCTGAAGGCTGGGAAAAATCTGCAAGCTGTAAAGAAGCTTAATTTTTTGAGGAACAAAAATAGATCAGTGTGGCTGGGGAATACTATGTGAGGGAAATATTCCTATGGGGCAAGATTAGAGAGACATGAGTGTTAAAGCATGTGTTTGCATGCCAAACTGTCAACTCCAGTGACATCGAATGTTTATTTCCTCAATTTATATAAAGTCTGTCCCCTAGTTAAGCTGAAAGTTTGTGATTGATTGATCTCTATGTTTTTAGGATTTTTTTTGGAGATATTTAAATTTATACATTCACTATTTTCCTGTGGGAACCCAGGAATCTTAATTTAAACTTTGTAATAGATAATTATGATCACTCTGTGTTGAAATGTGGGGAATGATGCTGACAAAAAATGGGGAGGTTTGGAAAGGATGGATACTAAAATTTCACTTTCAACTGAGTGAAAGAATGGAGATTATTAAATCTCACCTTTAACTGAGTGAAACAAAATGGAGTATTGTATACACCAGAATTCTAGTGTCATAACTACTAGTAAGGGTAAGAGTCAGAAAGTTAGTTTGTTGAAACTCAGGGCTATCCATAGTGGGGAAACACACGTTAAGGATGAAGGAAAGTGATCGTCGCTAACTGGTGTGCAACTTTGATCAAGAGGTGAACAAAAAAACAATGTGGGCATGAACAGAGGGAGTAGTAGGAAAGAGAGGAAGAAATGTTTATCATCTCAGGAGTGTGAGACATAGGAGAAAGTCCACTGTATCACCAAGTTGTATTGTGAGATGCTTTGTATAAACCACAGCATCACCATTCAAAAAAACCTGCAGTAAACAGTTCCACTGTTTTTACAAAATACTTGTCGAATTTGTATTTCAAAATTTAAATATTTCATTGTACTGAGGCAAAATTTGAGGGAATTCAGCTATCTCTGGATTAAGTAAGAAATAACTGTATTCATATGACGTTCTCCCAAAGCAAGATAGGAATTTTGTGGAACTTATGATCAATTCACTTAATTGTCTTGGTTTGGGGGAGATAGGTGAATATAATTACCTTTAAGGATCCTTCCAATGAAAAATCTTGTTTTCTGTGGTATGTAATATTTCTTTGCCCTTTCTTTTTTCAAAGATGAATGAAGGAAACAGGATTGTAATTAAAAAGCATATAAAGTATCAACAGAAAGTTGGAGATACTGATAGGAGCCTTATAAGTATTAAGTGACATTAAATACCTGAAAAAAGAAACATGAATTCTGAGAGTCTGTTCATTGAATAAATTCATTAAATACATTCCTTCCTAAAGGCTGTATGTCCAAATATCATTAGAGTAGGGGTTAGGGCTTTAAAATCATGAACTTTGGAGGGAGCAAACATTCAGTCCATAATAGTCCCACAACCAAACCCACCCGTATTAGGTACAAATCCTTTACCATTCTCCATCGGAAAAACACAGTAACAAATATTTCTCAGAATCTCGTGCTTCTTTCCATTTAGTGCCCTATCCTTCTCTTCCATTTATTTTTCAAATGTTGTATAACTTGAAAAGACTCACAGTTCCTACTTACGCACCTTTCATTTGCTTTCTAGGCCAATCTGGCTTGATCTCCATCAAAGCCACCAGTGACCTTCTTGTTGCTAAGTCCACAGACACTCTTCAGTCTTCCTTTGACTTAATCACTTTCTCTATCTTGAAACACTCTCTTCCTGTGGCCTTTGCAATACCAATCAAAACCTTTTCTTCCCTCTCTATGTCCAGATAGTTCTTTGTTTTTAAGATTAAGAAGCAGCTTTATTAAACTATATCGTGTACATACACAGACAAGTAAAACCACAGTTCACCTGATTCCTTTATTTGTCTCACTTTTTTAGGTGTGTTACAGGCATCTTTCCTTGAGTCATTTTCAGTTCTTTAAAACCACTTTGCTGAAGGGGTGCCTGGGCGACTCAGTTCGTTAAGCAGCTGCATTCAGCTCAGGTCATGATCCTGGGGTTCTGGGATTGGAGTCCTGCATTGGGCTCCCTGCTTAGTGGGGAGTCTGTTTCTCCCTCTCCCTCTCCCACTCCCCCTGATTGTGCTCTCTCTCTCTGAAATAAATAAAAAATATCTTAAAAAAAACCCACTTTGCTGAAGTACAATTGAGCATGTAAAAAGCTATACATATTTAATGTACCCAACTCAGTTGAGTTTGGGCTTAAGTATAAACCCATGAAACATGGTGAAGATGGAGGTAGTGCCCTTATAAGAAGCAGAAGAGAGATACTAGAGCTTGCTTCCTCTTCTCACCACACAAAGATAAAGCTATAAGGCAACTGTCTGCAAGCAAGAAGATGGCCCTCACCAAGAATTAAATCTGGCACCTGGATCTTGGCTTCTCAGCCTCCAAAACTGTGAGGAAAAAACTTTTAATGTTGAAGCAAAAAAGTAAATAAATAAATTAGCTGAAAGTTGTGTGAGGAGTGATAGGAATTGTGAAAATTAAACAGTATTCTAACAAATATTTATAAGTGCCTAAAATGTGCTAGACCACTGCCAATAAACAAAATAGACATAAATATGTGATTCTGTGAATAATTCTTAGTGTCTTACTAACTAGAGAAGTTCAGAATGACTGTTAAACTGGGATGTTGACTTTTTTAAGAATAAGAGAATGTAGCAGTACATATCTACCTAAATTTACCACTTCCTCTTCTTGTCCCCATCCTCTTATAATCTGTAAACATAACATGTCTGAAATATGGATAGAAGGGTAGGTAAAGTCAGACAGCAGAGAAATGCTGAACAGCTTTAACAAGACCTGAGACTCCTTATATACTAACCCAGTACCTCCAAATGTGTAGGACACGCACCCAGGTGAATGTACAAAATGATCCCATGTAATGTGGAAAGGAAATATTAGAACTTCTGTCTATGTGTATTATATACAAAAGAAATAAAGCTTTACCAATACCCAATTTACCAATTAACAAGCTTGCATTTATGAAAATATATTAGAGTGCATGCACAAGTATATTTTTGAAGGAGGTTAGTAACATTAGACTGTTAGGAGTCCATTGCTGTGAACAACTGTACTCATCAAGTGAAGGGGGAAATCACCCTTTCATTTTCATTTTTAGTTTGATTTATTAGAGAAGAATCTGTTGGAGCCATACAGAGTAGATTATTGTTTATAGTTCAGATAATGATGATCTAACCTAATATGCCATAGTAGGGAGAATTCAAATGTGGATAGTAAATCAAGACTTAGCACAAATACTGTCACAAAGGTGACACATTCTCCAATTTATTCCCATCTCTAGTATCTGCAAAGAAAGATATTTGTTGATGGCATTTAGTCAGCTACTCCCTTTTATTCCACTTAGAGTTCAAATTTCTTATGGCTCAAAGAGTATGTTGACTTAGCTTTGGGAGCTATGTTGAACAATGTGAGGACCTCCATATTTCTTTGATTTTTTTTTCCCCTCAGCAACCAGGTTTTAAATACTCCGTTCCCTCCACTTCAGGGAGCTAAGAGCTAATCTGAAAAGCAGAAGCTCAGTAGGTTGTTTACATGGAGGTGATGTGAAGTGACTTCCATTTTCTTAAGTACTATACTGATAATATCCACATAACAACTTCCAAAATATATGCTATGCTGTATCTGTTGCTGCTGTCTACATGTTCTACATTTCTGGAAAATGCAATTATTGTATTTGTTTGTTGGTATTTTTCTTAATCATCTGTTTATATACATTAGGTGGTGTATAGAATGCCTTCTTTAAAGAATAGATTTTGGAAGTAGACAGGTGTTCTTCCTAAATGCTTTAGATTTTACTTTTCTCTAAAAATATTTAGATTGCATGATAAACATTGAGTAGTATACAAAAATGCAAAATAAGTTTGTTTGTTCTTAGGATCTAAATCTAATTGTTTTAACGATGTACCCATACCAATAGATTGCAATACAAGATTATAAACTGATGGTTAGATGTTAATAACAGTAACACAAAACATTAAGGCAAGTGGCATTTACATAAGTATCTGGATCTTAATACAAGTAATTTACATATGAAAATTTAATCATCATAGAGATAAACAGCTGCAAAGTTTAATTAAACTCTCCACACAAAATCAGCCTGCAAGAAGTAGTTTGTCACTGCTAATTCATCACAATTCTCTTAAGTATTCTTTAAAATAAAAATGCAAAATAAACGACTCTTATTGATAATTTAACTTCTGGTTACTTTGTATTTTAATTGTATCATCAAAGCCTGTTGAGAATACGTAAAGATTGTAGGTTTATTTTCACTGTTTAGAAGGCAAAGCATAAACATATAGAGAATAAATGTATTTGTTTACAAACTTGTAAGGGTCACCAGCACAATAGCACTAAAGTCTAATTTAAGAAATTTTAATGCCAAAATAAGTTGTGGGTAATGAAAGGATGTAAAAATCTTTCTCAGTGGAGCTTTTAAAAACAGAATGAATTATACACAGAAATTAATGCCAACATTAGTCAGAAAAAGAGTAACTAACAACTGCTAATGTAGATAGATAAAACTGAAAAATCTTAATTGAGTTTTAAGATCACAGAAACACTACACAGAAAAGAGAATGTTTAATACATAAATACTATGGGAAGTCAACTTTGGGAAATAGGACACAAACAAATGGCAGGTTTTGTTTCCGTGTATCTTATTTGTTTAAGCAAATGCATTCATTCCTTCATTTACTTAGAAAAAATAAGTACCTCTTGTATGCCACGGGTAATGGTATACACTAGCATAAAATACTGACCACAGTAAGCTTTTGTGATGACATTCAGATTGGTGGCAACCGTTTCTTCCTAGACACAGACTCAAAATGTAGACATAGAGGAGACAATGGATATATTCATGGTAAAGCAAAGGGCATCCAGTATTCAGGGCTATGCTTTAAGCCTCTCATTATTTTGTACCTAAGTTCAGATGGCTGGACAACATTATAAATAGAATGGATGACATCAATTTAAGTGAAGATAAAATTAAATTGGACTTTGAAAAGTGGGCATTGTCCATGAGTTGGTTCTGCTTTAATGTTGAGGGCATCCAAGTTCTATCCCAAAGTGTTTCTTCAAATAATTAAGTCTGTAACAGTTGTCTAGAAGAAATAATAGCTATAATTTCCAAGTATGCCAATAATATAGTATTAATTATATTATTAATTTCAATAATCCTGGTTTCTGTTAAACTGACCTTTTTATCTATAAATTAATAGCATATCAAGTATTTTATAGTCTCATATGTACGAAGAAATTAAGCCAAAACTCCCCAAATTATAAGAATAAACTATGTCATGGAGTGAGCTGGAGGCCATAACATCCGAACAACCCATAAGAGGAAACTATTATATGCACTATATTTTTCTTCATGTTTCATATGAAGTGATTCATTTTGAGGCTGTGGTAGCTCAGTTTCTCTTGTATAAAATGAATGGCTTGACTTAGACAACCTAAAATTTTATGCACTAAATGTCTAGAATTCTTTAACTTTATTTGAAATGTTTAAATATTCCAACTAATTAGGGAAAACTAATAGGCTGAGACAAATATATAGTATTCTGTCCCTTTAAATTATTTGGGCAAATAAATATATTTGATTATGAAGCCTTGAAAATAATGCTTGATTTAACACTTTATAGTTGTGTGTGTATGTGTGTCTGTGTGTGTGTGTGTGTGTGTAGTGTGAGAGAAAACTCTATATTTAATTATCTACTCTCTATCTCTCTACACATATATTAAATAGAATCCCTCTTATTAGAACCTGAAAGTGGTTAGTTAGCTAAAAATCAGGAAGCATAAAAAAATAATACCTAATAACTTAAACATTTAATTTATTTCAAAATGGCACGTCCATTCAGCAGTCTTTTGACTTAGGGTGTAAGTCCTTTCTTGAAGATTGAGCCTGCTGATTGGGACTTGAAATCAACTTTCTTGCATTAAAAGTGCAATGTTAAATGTTTTATGGTTTACAGTTTGCTTCTCTTTAAGGGGGACACAGATTTAAATATACTTGTAGTATACTATGAACAAAACATTCTCTTGCTTTTTTCCCCAAATTTTTATACTTGTCTCTCTCATACTTATTTTTACACCTATAGCTTATCAGTTTTTTCATACTTAATTAAGTTATCCATGGCAAAACCAGTCTCCTCTGATAGAAGCTGATTTGTGTATGCACATGTTTCAAATGGTGGGAGCAGAAGTGTTCATGAGCTTCATTGGTGATATATCAGTTCACCGGAAATTGTTATAACTTCTTTTGTTGTATTTTACTTAATCTTCAAAACAGTCCCATACTAGATTATGAAATTGTTTTGGTTTTCATAAAAATATCAAGGATATTAAATGATTCACTTGAGGTTACAAAATTTGTAGGAGGCAGACTCTGAATTCAACCGCAGGGCATATTATTTTGCAATGAAGTATTTCCAAAATAAAATTAATAGCTTAGATTTTTGAATCTGTTGAAGTGAACAGGAGTATAGAATAATTTTTTCACTGATGTTAAGTTATTGCTTAGTTATATCTGTTCAAAATGTGAAATCTAATTTAAACAGTCTGTCCATCTAGTAATTTTGTGGTATTTTAGCAGTCTAGTCTTTCCTGGCTTATTGTAAAGGAATTATCAAAAACTATAAAGGTATCGATTATTCAATTAGTATTAATGTGTTAGTGGGTTGTGATTATACCAGAATTCTTTCACAACTAGGTGTAAATGCTTTGATGCTGTATTTTAAGAGTTGTTTTTTGTTTTGTTTTGTTTTTAACCTTGAAATTAGGTGCTGATGTTCCTGTACAGGTACTGGTGGTTAACTTTAGTTTACAGAATTTTTCACCCTTATTTCCTTAGAATTCTTTATAGATTTTACTCTTTCTTCTCACTTTGATACATTGATACATTATCCTGAAGAACATATGATCCATTTCAGATTCTTCCTGGTTTCTATCATTTAATTGTTCTAAAGGATAAGATCAAATCTTTAGGGAATAGTTTTTAAATGAGATGAATTGGATTGGATTAAATGCAAAGGTTCTTATTTTATGTTCTCATAGTATTAATTACCTTTAATGAGAAGCACAAGAGTCTCAAATAAGGAAGAATATTTATATCATGAGGGTTTTTTTTGAGATCTGAAATAATTTGTAGAGACCAGTTGTACATTATATATGTTGGAAACTTGTTATTATTTCATATTTATTTATGTTTTTGGCTAAGACTGTTGAGTCAGTAATGGTCCAAACAGTGATTTTGCCAAGGGAAACTTGTTGTAAAGATAAGTTTTATATAAAGTATGAAATTAATAAAATTTAGACTGTAAATTCTTGCCTTTCTTAAGTAAACTTTCACCTTCTGTTTCTCTTGGATTTGGTTGAACGCATTTAAACATTCTTTGTTATGCATGTGAGATTGGCGTTCCTGGGGGAGTGGACAAAGTATTGGTTATTATATTAGAAATTTTCGCAATTGAAGTAATTATAAATACTCTATCTTTGTTTTTCCCATTGAGATAAATACAGTTAATGGAGAGAGATTTTTTTATAAGAAGAGAAATATAGTTTAGCTTACCTTTTCTTTTCTGGATTATTGAGCCAAATATTAACAGCTGCCCGTGTTGTCAAAATGCCATAGGGGAATTAAGTAGAAGGGAAGCCAATAATGTAGTCAGCTTCTGACGTTTAAATAAATGTTTTTGCTGTTCCATCAAAATTAATGATTAACTTCAGCTTTAGAAGCATGTATTTCAATAGGAGGGGGAAATTTTCCCACCATCGCTTCAGAGCAGAAGTAACCCTCCGGCGTTATAAATATATATTTCAGACTAAGAGAAAAGATTGATCCCACAGGATATCTCTCTTCTCCATCCATTGATGATGTCAGTGAGTGTCTGATTAGCGGCTGACATTTGAAATTATGGTGGGTCAGCAGGTTAATGAAAGCCTTCTTTATATAGCTATGTCCCCATTGCCTCTGTGCCTTCCTAGGCTTTTGGCTTGTTTGCTGACCTCAAAATGCAAGGCAAAAATAAAAGTACACATCAAAAGAAGTATAGTTGAAGCACTCATCTATTGATGATTTCTAATGCTGCTATTTAACAAGAAAGAGAAAGGTTAATGAATAGCAGCAACTTAACTTATTTGGGAATGGTTGAGTACAAAGGGTCTAGTTAATACCCTTAGTGACCTTATTGAGGATAAACTCCATGTAGATGAAAACATTTCAGTAGAATTGTCTGGACCACAATTTTTCTGCCTTTAAGTGACAGAGTTACATAAATTTCCCATTTTATAATATTGAGTCATCTTCTACTGAGGCAAGGAAAGTATAAAACTGAATTAGGTTTCCTGACTCATCAATCATAATGTCTTAGAGCTAGAGAGGGCCCTTGAGACCTAGTTTGGTGTTTTTTTAAGCTGTGTTCTTGGCACTTTCAGGTCCCTCAGAGTGACCTTGCAAGCTGCCATAGAGGGAAAAGAAGTCTATGGTGCCACCTAACATGTCATGTAATAAAAGGCTCTGCTGACAAAGTTTGAAAACCACTGAGCTGCAACTAACAGTCTCAATTTACACTTAAGGAAATTGAGATATAGGTGATAAAGTGAAATTGCCAAAATCCTACAGCTATTCTGTATCACAATAAATGTGAGAAAAAAATTGTAGCACTCGAAGTATAGTTCTTTTCAGTATTTATTTTTTCAGAGAAAAGAGTACAAAAGCAAAAATAATGTTTTGGGTCTAATATTTCAAAATGCTCTGAATCCTAGCAGGAGGTCAGATGAAGAATGTCAGGTTGATCCTTCCCAGCCATTTCCTTGCTCACTTTGCCTGTATGAGTTGAGAGCTGGTTTCCAGTGTGGTCTGTGTAAGATGTTTAATTTCCTTTACATGTCAGTTGAGGGGATGGGCATTGACTCTGGAACTTTAGAAACTTCTAATGTCTCCAGAAAAGAGATCATCTGGTTCTGGATTTCTGCATGGCATCAATAACAGGCATTAGTATCACATTTCTGCCTCTGATAGTGAGAAAGTGCAGGTCTGATTAAACTACAGTGTTGGGTACTCCAAACGTTGGGGGGAGTGGAAGCTAAAATGTAAAAAGAAACCATTAAATATCCACATATATTTACTATAATCTAAAAATAATAAAGAAATTCAGCATTTCTGTATAGCCTGACATGATGCTGAGTTGGTAGATCAGAAGTCTGTCTTTAGAGCTGGAGAGGAGTAGCAGGAGGAAATCTTGTTAATGGTCTCTCTCTCTCTCTCTGTTTCCCCCCGCCACAACACCTCATTTAATCTCATCTTACTGCAACCACTTGCAGTATCATGTGCCAGTTGTAATGGATTTGGGGTTTTGTTTTTTATAAAATCTTTATATTACTATGTGAAGAGATTGAGAGTGACTATGGAAATCTTTATCCCACACAGAGATTCTTTGCTATTTTTAACCAAGTGTGTAAAAGTGTTTTCAAAGCTAAATTTGAGTTTTTCACAGAAAAACTTTTTTCAAATTTGCAGTAATTTTCTGGGATGGTAATGGCCTATACTACTATGGTGTATAGAAGATATTTTTAGAACACACGTACATGAATGCACACACACTCACATCCAGTCTCGTACACTTTACTATTCCTTCAAGTTATAGTATAGGACTGAGAAAGTGACAACTTCCAAAGCAAACAAACAACAAAAAAGCTCTGATAATATGTAGTTATTGCAAGTCTAGAAATGCTGGGAAAAATGCTCTATCACTTATAAAAGCTCTTATGTGTGTTTTCATGTGTAAATAAAGATTAGAAATAATACCTATTTCATAGCATTACTATGAGGAACAAATGAAGCTATGATAGAAAAAGTTGAAACTGCCTGATGTTGGGATGTTTTCAATTACTATTAGTTATGATGATGATCATTATTAAATACTTGGAAACTTAAACCATTTAAAAACCTGCCAAGTGAGGAATTTTAATGAATACTAATTTAATTTTTATAATATAAAGATATAATTATATAACATATAATTTCCAATTAGTTTTTTTTAAGAATAGCATCAAGGAGAGAGGAAGTTTACTAAATAAATTTAAACAAATAGCCTTTGTATAATTGGTAAGTGACTGAAAAATGGGTATAATTAATTGGAAAGTATAAATACTGATGCATTTGTTTAATGTCTATCTGCATATTCTTTAAAGATATGCTTTTAAGCTATGAGTTCCATTAAATCTAATGACTGAAATAAATCAAATCAGGAATTGCTTGTAATTTAAGTATATCTTCACAAATAACATAATGAATTCAGTCACATTACTTTCAATAAAATAGGGTTAACAGTATTTTTTGTGAGGACATATAGTTGTTATATACTGTTAGCAGAAAATTAAAATAGAAATCATAAAATAGTGTTTACTTTTTCATCTAATCCTAAAAACGTTAGGTTTGTATATATTTTATAATGCACAAGTCACAGTTAGAATAATAATTTACAAATAAGTTATTATTATTTGATGAGAGAATGTCTGTTCCAAAAAGTTTGAAGAGTATGAAATGCGAAGTATTTAAGATGTGATGGTCTGAGAGGAAAGATGAAGCTCATTCTAAGAAATAAGGCAGTGAAGAAACATCAGCAAATTTAGTCAGAATTTGTGAAAGGCTGGTAAGCAGCCTAAGTGAACACAGTCATCTTTCTTGCTAGGCTTGCTTGGGTGCTGAAGTAAAGATATACGGGGTAGAGCTAAGCTCAGTGTACATTGAGGATGGAGTGGAGAAGCGCTCTCATCCACATGGGACTTCTGTTAATTAAGAAGAGCGTCTGGATATTTATCTGAAGAAAACAAAAACAGTGATTCGAAAAGAAGTAAGCACCCTATGTTCATTGAAGCATTATTTATAATACCCAACATGTGGAAACAATTGTCCATTAATGGATGAATGGATGAAGAAAGTGTGTGTGTGTGTGTAATATATGTAAAATATATAGAATTTTCAACAAATATGAATTTAACTTTGAGATGGTTTTCCTTTGTATCTTATTGAGAATAGTTATGTTTTCGTGTTCATATATTTCTCTGTTTTATGAAAGAGTGGTATTGAAGATACTTAAGATTTTGTATCCCACATGGAATCTTTGGGTACAAGCAAACTCCTTGTTTTACTGCAGTTTTAGGCAGACCATTTCTAGAGGTCAGCTTCCTGGATTTTCTTTTTCCCTTTCTTCCCTTTAATGCACATCTCCAATGGGAGTTTTTTTTCTTGAAAAATAAAGCTGGCAGATTTATTCAATGGGAATTTGTATTTTTTTCCTACAAAGGGAAAAAAATTCAGTAAAGAAGACCTGCAAAAAACAAAATTAAAGGTTGATTGACAGCTGAACATGGTAGCAAACTGAACTAAACCATTTATCAAACCAGGCACATGAGAAGTAAGGTTCCATGAGGGTTACTGCTGAGCCCTCTGCCCAGCACAATATGCCAGATAATTAATTGTGACAGATGATTTCGAAATGAGACACAGCCAAATAAAATACATGTGTCATTTTTCTTCCATATTTGGGCTTGTGTAATAAGGCCTTTGCCACTAGCAGTTAAATTGGTACAGTGTTTTTACTTTCTCAGAAAATATAGGAACTATATTTCATTTTGTAATCTACCTCCAGATGTTGCATAGAAAGTTTGTTAAGAATGATTTTCATACCCTATAACAACTTGATAGGAAAGACCAATACAATCAATTAGCAGTATTTCCATGAACATTTTTGGGTAAGTGATGACATTCATTCTACATCCCTCTATGAGGCAATTTATTGATTAGAACCATTTATAACATCTAATTTCTAAAAACACATACAAAATGTCTGTTTGTAATTTAAATGCAAGTATGTGTGTGTTTTGGTGGTGGCATTTGTGGATTTTGTTTTGTTTTTGGTTGAGAAGGTAGTTCATGAAGGACTAGCATGTAGGAAACTAGGTACTGATGATACATGGAACTCACAATATTTTTGTGGCAGATTCTTTCTGACCTATCCCACTCAGATTTTATTGTTGTTATATGCAAATTGTATTTCCAGATATGAAATGACTTTTTGGAATAATGATGCTTGAGGAATTCACCTACATTTTAGTCATGTATCAAAATGCTGTTTGCAGTCAAATGAGAGAAACCAAATAGTGTCATGGCAGAGATTCTGACTATGGAAATATTTAACCTGATGGGTAAAATTTATTTCTTGTGAACCTAATTTCGAATCAAACGGAATTTGATAACAATTCATGTACTAGTGTATGTTTTGTGGACTTGGTGTTACACTGCTTAAATTGTTGGGAGAGGAGGAAACAGAACATGACTGTTTCTCTGTATAGGCCCCACTAATTACTAACTCAGTGATGTTACCTCAGCTTTATCATCAGTAACATGGGGATAACAATAGCCAGGTTAGTTTTGAGAATTGAATGAATTAATACAAGTAAGGCTGTAGATTAATCTGTCACAAAGGGTTGAATAGAATGTTTTTAGTATTTTTGCATACATAGTTGGCATTTTTCCCTGGGAAAAGGGATCTCATTCCTGAGGTTGCTGATTGAGGGGGTGAGGAAAAGCCCATTGTATGATTATGGAGTATCATGGGAGCTTGAAGGAAGTCAGTGGTGAACAAGAGATCTTAAAGGAAGCAGAGGTATGATGATGATGTTTGAGGATCAGTTAGAAAAAAATGTAATAAAAATTTGGTTATCAGTAATTTATCCTGCTTATGGTGTTCTCCATGACTTTTGAAACATAAAAAAGAAGCTGAGTAGACTGTAAGTAGAGAGTAAAGGAGGCTGATTATATTGATCTTTCCTACCAAGCCTCTATAGACCATCAGATCCTCAAAAACTCTCATGCAGTAACATTTGTGCATGGAGTGCAAGCTTAAATGTAACTCTCATTTTTAGTTTTATTAAACTTTATCATATGCAAATTTCCTGAGACAGGAAGTATAATATACCAATTTCTTGACATTTGCAGTAGCTGAATGCCCTGTGGTCTTGTGGGAACGGTACATGGGGCTCTTTTATGCTTCCAGTTTACCAGCACTGTTATTTTAGTTATGATGATGTAGGCATTTGCTCCTTAATGGTTAAGACTCTTTTCTCACCAGATGTGGTCTTTTGGAAAAGAGTTCAAACAACTTGGCAGGTCAGTGAAAGGGAAGTGAGCATTGTCACTGCAAGTGCTCTGCCTATTTGTGAATAAATGGATGACTGTACTTTCCAAGGTTGTCAGTCTTTCACAAGAGCTTACATTTAAATCATAATAATGATGCTACTTAAACTCCAGTTCATTCTGCCAGTATTTGATTAGCAAGCTGGCTGAATGCAGTGATAGAGAGGATGGCAGATCTTCATTTCGTCTAGGGTATCATTATAGCTTAAACTGGCTCTCCCATTACCATTATTGTTATTATTGTTACTTGGTGGGGAGGGGGCTGGTAGGATACATACCATTATTCTCAATGGAGAAGATGACATGGTCCCTTTCCTAGGTCTTCATGATCAAAATTAAATAGACATAGATATTATCTCACCTCAGAAATGGATGAGAAAGCTTCAATTCTGTGATTTCATGTATAAAGTTATAATTTATATAAATTACCTTGGAAAATTAAGCTCAAAGTCATTATAGTGGCAGTTTTGCATTCATAAGCTTGTATGTATATCTGAATTTATATATAATGTATACACATATATATTTGCATATGGATATGCATATGGATATCTATGGATATGCATATGGATATCTAACCCTTATACCTGTGGTGTTATACTTTTAACAGGCAAGAGTTCTAAATCAAAAACTTATGCACCATGCAACACTGAATGCATAGGGACATCACTTGTCCTGTCGTACATGTGAGGGGTGTCTATATTCAGTGCTCACTATGCATAAGATTTCGGTTTTTGTTTTTAACCATTGTAGATGGAACTGAGTAAAAATAAAGGCTTTTAGGATTCACTGGGTGAAGAAGAATCACTAATTTATCTTTTCATCTTTCACTCAAGTAGCTACATGAACATTTTATGGGCTTGTTGAATCAGAGGCTAGTGATCCTCTTTACTAATTCTGTAAAAAATAAGGTTCACAGAAAGTCAAAAGGATCTACTGACATGAATTTTCTGACATGAATGTACTTTTTTAATTGATAGACTATTTTTGAACAGTTTTAGGCTTAGAGAAAAATTGAGCAGAAAATAGAGAGTTCCCATATATCCCCTCACCCTGCCCTCACACCACTTTCTCCCATAACTAGCATCTTACATTACTGTTGTACATTTGTTATAGTTAATGGTCCAATATCAATACATTGTTAACTAAAGTCCACAGATATATTAGGGTTCTCCATTTGCACTGTATGTTGATTATATGGGTTTTGACAAATGTATTGTAACATATATCTACCCATGTTGTATCATATAAGATAATTTCATTGCTCTAAAAATCCCCTTAGCTCAGGGCACCTGGGTGGCACAGCGGTTAAGCATCTGCCTTCAGCTCAGGGCGTGATCCCGGCGTTCTGGGATCGAGCCCCACATCAGGCTCCTCCACTATGAGCCTACTTCTTCCTCTCCCACTGCCCCTGCTTGTGTTCCCTCTCTTGCTGGCTGTCTCTGTCTCTGTCAAAAAAATAAATAAAATCTTAAAAAAAAATCCCTTAGCTCCATCTTTTCACCTCTTCCTCTCCCCAAACAACTGGGGACACTGATCTTTTTTGCAATCTTCATAGTATTGCCTTTATCAAAATGTCATATAGTTGGAATCACACAGTATACAGCCTTTTCAGTTTGACTTCTTTCACTTAGTATTATACATTTAGGAATCCTTCATGTCATTTAATATCCAAAATCTATATAAAAACAAACAAACAACTTATAGAACTCAACACCAAAAAACCAAACAATCCAATTTAAAAAGATGGGCTGAAGACCTGAATAAACATTTTTCCAAAGAAGATGTACAGATAGCCAATAGACACATGAAAAGATGTTCAACCTCACTAATCATCAGGATAATGGAAATTAAAGCCACAATGAGATATCATATTACACCTGTCAGAACATCTAAAATCAAAAACACAAGAGTATTATGCTGTGGAGATAGAGGAACCCTCATGCACTGTTGGTGGGAATGCAAACTGGTGTAGCCATTGTGGAAAACAGTATGGAGGTCCTAAAAAATTTAAAAAAAAAAAGAGCTACCATACCATCCATTATTCTGCTACTGGGTATTTGCCCAAAGAAAATGGAAAAACATATGCACCTCTATGTTTATTACAGCATTATTTATAATAACCAATATATAAAGCAACCCAAGTGTCCATAAAAGATGAATGGATACAGAATACACACAAGGGAATATTATTCAGCTGTAAAAAGAATGAAATATTTCCATTTGCATCAACATGGATGGACCTAGTGTATCATGCTAGGTGAAATAAGTCAGTTAAAGAAAGACAAATACCATATAACTTCATTCTATGTGGAATTTAGGAAACAAAACAAATAAACAAGGAAAAAAATAGGTAAACAGACATTTAAATACAGATAACAAACTGGAAGTTGCCATAGGGAAGATGGTCAGTGTGTGAAATAGATAAAGGGGATTAAGAGTACACTTATCTTGATGAGCACTGAGAAATGTGTAGAACTGTTGAATCATTATATTGTACACCTGAAACTAATGTAATACTGTAAGCTAATTATACCTGACTGAAAAAGCATTTTCCATGTCTTTTTGTGACTTGATAGCGATTTCTTTTTATTGCTAATAAATATTTCACTTACGAATGTACCACAGTTTTTTTTAACCAGGCATCTTTTGAAGGACATACTGTTTTTTTCCAAGTTGTGGCAATTATGAATGAAGCTGTTATAAACATTTGTATGCAGGATTTATGTAGGTAAAAGTTTTCAACTCACTTGGGTAAACACCAAGGAATTTGATTGCTGGATTATATGGTAAGAGTGTGTTTACTTCTGTAAGAAACTGCCAAACTGTCTTCCAAATTGGCTCTACCATTTGTATTTCTAACAGCAGTGAATGAAAGTTCCTATTCTACATCCTCACTAGCCTTTGATATCTTTTCATCAGTATTTTGAATTTTAGACATTCTCATTAGGTGTATATATATACATATATATATATATGGTGATACCTCATTGTTCTTTTTAAGTGGCATTTCCTTAATTACATATGATGTTAAATATCTTTTATGTGCTTTTTTCCACATGTATATCATCTTTGTTAAGTTGTCTGTTTAGAACTATTGCTCACGGTTTCATTGGGTTGTTTTCTTATTGTTCAGTTTTAACAGTTCTTTGTATATTTTGGGTAAGAGTACTTTACCAGATAAGCATTTTGCAAAGATTATTCTCCCAGTCTGGGCTTGTCTTTTCATTCTTTTTACAGCATCTTTTATGAAACAGAAAATTTTAATTTCAGTGAATCTAATTTGTTAATTTTTTATTTTGTGGTATGTACTTTTAATGTTATATCCAAAACATCATAACCAAATCCAAAGTCACCTGAATTTTCTGTTGTTTCTCTTATAGGAGTTTTGTCATTTTGTATTTCACTTTTAGGTCTATGATTATTTTGAGTTCATTTTTGTACAAGTTTGCATTTTGACATGCAGAAATTCATGCTGATATTATGTTCCAATTCCTCATTTACAAAAAAGTATAAAATTATCATGGGGAAGCCTTCTTAGTTAATTGAGAGAGTGTGTGTGATGAAAGATTATAGTTTCATGCTTATTCATTCCATTAACTGGAAGCCTGTACCTCCTACTCCCTTTCACCCATTTTGCCCATCCCCTTGCTGCCTCCCCGTTTGTCTCTGTATTTATAGGTCTGTATTTATATTTTTGCTTGTGTGTTCATTTGTTCTTTAGATTACACATATGAGTGAAATCCTATAGTATTTTGTCTTTCTCAGTCTGACTTATTTCACTTAGCATAGTATCCTCCAGTTTCGTATGTGTGTAGGCTCCATGCTCAGCGTATTGCACAGATTGAACTCATGACACTGACATCAAGACCTGAGCTGAGATCAAGAGTCAGCCAGCCAAGTGCCCTGATCTCTCTTTTTTAAAGGTTGTGTAATATTCCTCTGTGTGTGTGTGTGTGCGCGCGTGTGTATGCCACATTTTCCTTACCACTTTCTTTATCAAATGGGATTATATTTTGGGGGATTTGTTCTAATCTCTGTTTGGATATTCATGAGACCAGTTAGCTGTGAGTCACTACGTTGTGTTTCCACACATACATATTTAAGTTATTTTTCCCAGTTTTATTAAGATATAATTTATATACATAACTGTGTATGTTTACGATGTACATCATAATTGTGAAATGATTGCCACAGTACGTGTAGTTTGTATCCATCATCTCATATACATACAATAAAAAGAAAAAGCAAAAAAAAAAAAATCTAGTTCCAAGTGGGCTACCTAAGAGCCAATTGACTTCCCTAGCCTCAGTTCTATCATATATAAAATAAGAAAAATATTTTCTTGTCTCCAACTTCCACATGGGTATTTTTGTAAGGATCAAATTACATGAACTATATTGGAAGCATCTTACAAATGCTAAAGAGCAAGCAGCAAAATCAAAAGGCTCATTAGTAGGATTCCTAAATATCCTTTGCTCAGATAAACGCAGAAATACTAAAATTGAACTCAGAACATATAAGTGATAGCAAGATAACCAAAACAAGAAGGAACATCCTAATGAATTTCAACACGCAACTGAAATATGTTGATAACTAAACTTAATGTCACAAAGGCTTTAAGTCAATGGCTCTTATTGAAGAAAAAGATAAATTAGTATGAAGTAATTATGACTTCATTTTCTTGAGGCTACAGTCATATCTGATTGCTATTGAATGACAAGATTATAGAGATATTACTGGAATGAAAATAGATGTAGTTGTTGAAACTTACTTACAAAATCAAGCTACTTTCATATTATAGAGTAGACAACCTGTGAGAGGAGTAGACATTTTTAACTTTCTTTTTGAACTTGGAAAAGTTTTTGCTGTCTCTTTCACATAATATATTCAAATATTTAATGTAGGTCCTAGTGATGATTACATTGTATTGAGAAGCATTAATAAAATTAAAAAATCTAGATTCTGTTCTGTAGTTGAAAAAGGGACTTTTCAGCTTTAAAAAGTTAAACTGAGGTTACTTAAAAACTCACATATAGATGAAAATCACCAAAACTCATAAAAGCTATGAAATAAGGTAGAGATGGCATTGTGAATATTTAAAGACAATCCTTGGGTTTAGAGGGTGAATCTCAGGCATGATTAGGTATAAATGTCTCCATAGTGGAAATAAAGCCAAGATTTTCTCCTTCCCCTTCTCTTTTTCTTCTGTCTCTTTCTCTTTATTTTTTTCCTCTTCCTCTTCCAGTGGTAACTCATTCCCTTTTTTCTATCCCTTGGTTTCTCTGTCTCTTTCTCCCAACCCATCCCCCACATAAACATACCAACAATATGAACCTGGGATTGAATAATTTTATCAGCAAGTTAAAACATGATCTGGAACATATAACTACAAATATAAATTCATAGATACAATCACACAAGCCAATAGCTGATATTTGTCTGCATGTATCAGAAATTCATTTCTGTTTAATGCTGGGTAGGATTCAGTGGTATATATATATATATATATATATATATATATATATCACAGTTCGTTTAACCTTGACCCATTGAAAGACACTAGAATTGTTTCTAGATTTTGACTTTTACAGATAAAACTGCTGTGAACATTTTTGTACAGGTTTTTATATGAACATAAATTTTCATTTCTCTGGGATAAATGTCCAAGATTAAGATTTATGAGTCGTAGAGTAAGCATATGCCTTTTTGATAATAGCCATTCTAACAGGTGTGAAATGGTATCTCATTGGGCCTTGATTTTCATTTCCCTGAAGATTAGTGATGTTGATCACCTTTTCATATACTTACTGAATATTTCTCTATCTTTTTGGGAAATGTTTATTCAGGTTCTTTGCCCATTTTTAAATTGGATTATTACTAATGTTATTGCTATTGAATTTTATTAGTTTTTTATATTTTTGATTGTTAATCTCATATCAGATACATGGCTAGCAAATATTTTCTCCCATTCCATAGGTTGCCTTTTAATTTTGTTGACTGCTACCTATACTGTGCAGAAGCTTTTTAGCTTGATAAAGTCCTACCTGTTTATTTTTGCTTTTGTTGTTTCAGCTTTTGGTGTCTTGTCCAAAAAAATCATTGTTAAGATCAATGCCAAGGAGATTTTTGCTTGTGTTTTCTTCTGGGAGTTTTACAGTTTTAGGTCTTATGTTAAAGTCTTATCTATTTCAAGTTAATTTTTGTGAGTGGTGTACAATAGGGGTCCAATTTTATTTTATTTTTTTTGTCTATAGATATCCAGTTTTCCCAGCACTGTTTATTGAAGAGACTGTCTTTTCCCCATTGAATATTCTTTGTGTCCTTTAGCTGACCATATATGTGAGGTTTTAATTTGGGGCTCTGTATTCAATTTCATTGCTCTATGTGTCTGTTTTTATGCTGATACATATTATTTTGATTACTGTAGCTTTGTAATATAGTTTGAAATCCGGAAATGAAATGCCTCAAGCTTTGTTCTTTTTTAATATTGGGGTCCATATGAATTTTAGGATTATTTTCTTTATTTCTGTGAAAAATTCAGTTAGATTTTTGATAGGGATTCCATTAAAGTTATAGATGACTTTGGGTAGTATAGGCATTTTAACAATATTAATTCTTCTGATTCATGAACATGGGATATCCTTATTTGTGTCTTCTTAAATTTTTTTTCATTATCGTCTTACAGTTTTCAGTATATATAGACCTCTCACTTCTTTGGTTAAATTTATTTCTAAGTATTTTATTGTTTTGGATGCTGTTGTAAATGTGATTGATTTCTTTATTTCATTTTCAGAAAATTCATTGTTATTGTATGGAAATGCAAGTGATTCCTGTATATTGATTTTGAATTCTGAAACTTTACTGAATTTATTTGTTCTAACAGCTTTTTGGTGGAGTCCTTAGGATTTTCCATATGTAATATCATATCATTAGCAAACAGGTAATTTTACTTCTACCTTTTTCTTTCTTTTTTCTTTTTTAAAGATTGTATTTATTTACTTGGCAGAGAGAGAGGCAGGGAGAAAGGGAACACAAGCAGGGGGAGTGGGAGAGGGAGAAGCAGGGAGCCTGATGCGGGGCTCCATCCCAGAACGCTGGGATCATGATGTGAGCCGAAGGCAGACACTTAACGACTGAGCCACACAGGTGCCCCAACTTCTACCTTTTTCAATTTAGATACCTTTTAGATATTTGTCTTACTTAATTTCTCTGGCAGGGATTTCCAGTACTGCGTTGAATAGGAATGGGGAAAGTGGGGTCTTATTCCTGATCCAGGAAGAAAAACTTCCAATCTTACACTACTGAGTGTGATGTTACCTAAAGGCTTGTTATGATTGTGCTTGATTATGTTGAGGCATGTTCCTTCTATACCCACTTTGTTGAGTTTTTGTCATTTAAAGGATGGTAAATTTTGTTAAATGTCTTTTCTGCATCTGTTGAGATGATCATATGAATTTTTATCTTTTATTCTGTTAATGTGGTGTATGACATTTATTGATTTGCATATGTTGAAACTTCTATGCAACCCAGGGATAAATCCCACTGGATCCTTTTAATATGCCATTGATTTTGGTTTGCTGGTATTTTGTTGAGAGTTTTTGCATCTATATTCATCAGATATATTGGCCTGTTATTTTCTTGTGTTCTTATTTGACTTTGGTATCAGGGTAATGCTGGCCTCTTTAAATGAGTTTGGGAGTGTTCCCACCTCTTCAATTTTTGTAAAGTTTGAGAAATATTAACTTCAATTCTTCCTAAATGTTTGGTATAGAATTCACCTGTGAAGCCATCTGTGTTAGGTTTTTATTTGTCGGGAGGTGTTTGAGTACTGATTCACTCTCCTTATATGTTATTTGTGTATTCACATTTTCTGTTTCTTCATGATTCAGTCTTGGTAGGTTGTATGTTTGTAGGAATTTTTCCATTTCTCCTGGTTTGTCCAATTGTTGGACATGTAAGTGTTTATACAAGCTCTAATGATCTTTTGTGTTTCTGTGGTGTCATTTGTAATGTGTTTTCTTTCATTCTAATTTTATTTATTTGAGTCCTCCCTTTTTTCTGGATAATTGTAGCTAAAGTTTCTTAGTTTCATTTATCTTTTCAAAAAACCAATTGTTAACTTTTGTGGATCTATTCTAATATTTTTCTGTTCTCTATTTTATTTATTTTGATGCTGATATTGTTATGGCCTTCCTTCTGCTAACTTTGGGCTTTATTTATTTTTCTTTTCACAATTCCTTGAAGTGTGAAGTTAAGTTGTTTATTTGAGAGAGATTGTGTGTGTGTGTTTATTTAATGTAGGCGCTTATCACCATAAACTTCCCTCTTAAAACTGCTTTTGCTGCATACCAGAAGTTTTTGTGCATTGTGTTTCCATTTTTATTTGTTTCAAGGTATTTTTTTATTTCTTCTTTGACCCATTGTTTTTTCTGGAGTGTGTTATTAATTTCCACATATTTGTGAATTATACAGTTTTCCTCTTGTTAGAGATTTCTAGTTTTATACCATTGTGGTCAGAAAAGGTAGTTGGTTTGATTTCAGGCTTCTAAATTGCTGGAGGCTTGTTTTATGACCTAGCATGTGATCTATCCTAGAGAATGTTCCATGAGCATTTGATAAGAATGTGTATGCTGTTGCTTTTGGATGAAATAATCTCTATAAATCTGTTAGATCCATTTGGTCTAAGGTATAGTTCATGTCCAATGTTTCTGTATTCATTTTCTTTCCGGACAATGTATCCATCGCTGAGTGTGGGGTATTGAAGTTCTCTACTTTACTGTATTGGTGTCTATACACCAATGGTGGTCTTCTGCCTTCATACATGTTCGTATTTGTTTAATATATTCAGGTGTCCTGATATCAGGTGCATATATATTACAATTGTTATGTCCTCTTGATAAATTGACCCCTTTAACATTATACAATGACACTTTCATCTCTTGTTACAGTTTTTGATTTAGTTTATTTTGTCTGGTATAAGTATGGCCACCCCTCCTCTCTTTTTGTTGCCATTTGTCGGGGTATCTTTTCTTATCCCTTCACTTTGAGCCAATGTGTGTCCTAAAAGCTGAAGTGAATCTCTTGTAGGCAACAGATAGATGAATCTTGTTTTTAATCCATTCATCCACTCTGCAGCTTTTGATAGGAGTATTTAATTCACTCCCATTTATAGGACTTATTAATCAGTAAGTAGTTACTCATATGATGTTATGTTTCCTGGCTGTTTTGTAGTTCCTTTGTTCCTCTCCTGCTATCACCTTTCGTGAATTGATGATGTTATGTAGTGGTATACTTTGGTTTCCTTCTCTTCATCTTGTGTATATCTACTATAGATTTTTGCTTTGTGGTTCTCTGAGGCTTACATAAAACATCACATAGATATTAAAGTCTGTTTTAGCTGATAACTTCAATTACATACAAATACTCTACCCTTTTTTTTTTGAAGATTTTATTTATTTATTTGACAGAGAGAGACAGCCAGTGAGAGAGGGAACACAAGCAGGGGGAGTGGGAGAGGAAGAAGCAGGCTCCTAGTGAAGGAGCCTGAAGTGGGGCTTGATCCTAGAATGCTGGGATCACGCCCTGAGCCGAAGGCAGACTCTTAATGACTGTGCCACCCAGACGCCCCAACTACCCTTTTATTTCTATACCATTTTGTATTTTTGATGTCACGGTTTACATCTTTTTATATTGTGTATTCATGAACAAATTATTGATGGTATAGCTATTTTTAATACTTCTGTCCTTTAATTTTTATACTATGGTAGGTTAACACATCCCATATTACAATATAGGAGTATTATGAAATTTAGTATGCACTTACCTTCCTCTTTATTGATTCTTATTTGTATTCTACAAATAAAGGAGCAGTTATTCTGTCCACAATCTTTGGAGTAGTACACTGAACGTAGTGAATCATCTTAGTCTTGCCTTGAACTAATCTAAGGTCTTTTTCAACTATATTATATTTTTGTTTTATAGGTACCTGAGGTGACAAATTCCCAGTGTTCTAAAGAGTTTTTTATATAATGTTGTGATGGGAATTCAACTTAGCATTGACATTTATTGGGCAATTATAACACAAAAGTGTGAAGAATTGCAAATTGCATCCATCACAGCACATATCAGTGCACTACCTAGGCTGGTCAAGAACTGCAGAGCTCTCATCCTATTGTGGAGGTAGGGTGTTAGGGTCATAGTATGTAAGATGTTTGGTAAATTTGGAGGCCATAGATGTGCTATACTTGCATGTTCCCCCAAATGGAAGCTGTCCTAAGCCTGCTGCTTCATTTTTGCTCTGCCTATATTCACAAGCACCACCCACCTGTATTAGCACTGGCTCAGTGCCTGCAGCAATCCACAGGGGAGAGGCAGTTCAGGGTAGAGGCTAATGAAAGAGCCACAATTGGTCTTTTGCTCTAATATAATTTAAGCAAAGTCAAGATTGGTTTCTGAAGAAGAGTTGTTTTCATTCTGTAAAGGTCCTATGCACAATCATGTTTTAACAAGATTCCCAATTTGCATTATGAAAAGCTGGCAGACTTTTCTTCATAAGGCTATTTACTACATTTGCCCTTTTGGTAACATTACTATGTGTTTGTATTGAAGCCTATTATTAAATGAATAAATAGCAGGAAATGCAATATTAGATTAAAGAAAATGTTGGGCTTTCAAATGGCAAACAAATGTGTTAAAAATTCTCATTCTTTAAATGTGGATCCACGGGCTTCTGAAAGATGATTAAAAGTGGCAGAGAAAACCTGTGAAGCATAGATAGATATTTTCATTATGTGGCTACATGGTTCTCATAAACAATCTATGGAAACATGGTACAAGGTTTTTTTTTTTAATTTTATGTTGTTTTTGTTCTTTTTTGGTCACATGCAAAATTACTTACAACATTTTAATGTATTTCTTTTTACAAAAGAAGCTGCTGTTGGGATTCAGCTTGGCACTCAAGAACTTCTAGAAACAATTACCAATGCCTCAATTGCCCTTTTATCTCCCTATCAATATAAAGTTTTCAATTTTTCCACCTTTTTTAATGAACCATATCCCTTTTGATAATCCACAAACTGTAAACTTTCCTATAAAAATAACACTGGACTACTGTGTGGTTTAACAAATAAGAGAAAGAAGGATGCTAAAGACTTTCCTCCAAGTCTTGTTGGCTATTTGCCATTCTCTGAATGGTGGCTGATACAAAATCAGGGCCCAATTTTATGCCGATTTTGTGCCCCAGTTAGCAGTGCTAATTGGGGCACACAAGTAAATTGCACTCTGCCCTGTGGAAATTTTCAGTTAGTCTACTAAATCAGAAAATCATTGAGAGCACTAATCCATTACTCAGTCTCTATTTAATTAGGTGCAAAATCTATGGTCCCTCCAGGAAGGACAAAGTTCAGACATAGGATCTCAATGGTCAGTTGTTTGGAATTTGATCTGCCTTTTATCTTTTGTTATAATCTGGGTTAAAAAAAGTAAGTATGTCTGCTTTTGAGGAGTGGGGCATAGGACATTTTAGTGAGAATTAACAGTCCAAGTATTATTCAAGTAGACAGGAGTAAAGGTCATTTTGTTTCCCTTACACTTGAAAGACATAGATTTTCTGAGGGAGAAAAAAAAAAGATTTTTAGACATACAGAGCATAAATACACTGATAAGTTTAACAGCAAATGCTCCACATTTCATAAGGTCAAGTTAGAGTTTGGGTTCAACCTCATTGTCTGAACTGCAACCATGTTTAATGAGACAGCAGAGACTTTTTTTCTGTTTCGATCACTGATGCATCTGAAGTGCTCAATAAACATTTTTGAATGAATGAATGGAGAGACACATGATGCCCAGGCAAAAAAATAACTGAAAAAATATTTACATGATATAATGAGCTAAAAAATAGTGTTTCCGATGTGCCGGGGTATAGTGTCCACAGTACTTAAAGAATATTATGTCTCTGGTAAAATGTTTCAGTCATTCTAGGTGAGATCTTGGCCTTTAAAATATTTTTACTTTTCTAGAATACAAAATGGTGATTTGAAAATTTTGCCCCAGTTCTGATAATTTTTAGGTACAACAAAAATTAGTTCAAAGGCAAGCAAATCTTGTTCTAAAATTATAATTCTGTCTTAAAATAAGGTTTTAAAATTTTTTTCTCCCTTGATAGAATATATAGATTTTTTATTGTAATGTGTAAATTATTTTTAGTTCTAGAATAGCTAGAATCTTAAGGAACATAACTTTGACAAGAATCTTTGCCAGAACAAAGCCACATTTTCTTTCAATGGTTATAGGTTTTAAAAAAAAATTAAACTGACCCATTTACTTAAAATTTTTGGTGAAACATGATTGACATAACATAATGGAGTTTTAGAGAGAAATTTAAATTCTGAGCATAAAGATCCAATTACAATATTGCTGAAATGAATGTTTTGAGAAAGGGACCTCCACACTGGTACTATATTGACCCTCTTCCAACCTCTCTCTACTTCCTAATCTGTTTCTTTGATGGATCTTCTTCCTTTTTTTCTTAACCTAAATCTTCCTGTTCTTTTTCCTTAAAGACGTCACACACTGTAATCCTTCATCTCTCTCCTGTATTCCAGTTCCGAAATTCCAGATGCTGATTGAACATTTCCAAACAGATGTCCAAGTCAACCTCTCAAAATTAAGAAGTATTATTTTATCTCTATCCTTTTTCTCTTCAAAACTTGCTTTTACTTTTACTATTCCAGCTTCTATTCATTGTAAATTTTCTCTCTGCCATTCACCCTTGGCTTAAACCCTTTTGTTCCTTCCCTTTACCCCTCACTTTCACGAAGAGTTGTCAGTTCTATTCATTTCTTATTCTTTCCTCCATAGATCTCTTATGCATCCATTTATTTCCAAAGATTTCCCTTACTTTCAGTTACGAACTGTTTAGACTAGGCTTATTGTAGTTAGTTTATTCTAACAGGTTTCTCTACTTCTGATGTCTTACCTTCTGCAATAATTTCATGCTAAACTAATTTTCCCCAAATTTTCCTAAAATATATTTAAGACCATGTCACACTCTTACCAAGAGACTGACCATTACCTACAGATATTTTCAAAAAAAAATTTCTAGTTCCTTATATTTCACGTTCTGGCTATATGTACAGTTCTTGCCATATGACTTATATTCTATCAACAAATAAGCCAAGTCTTAATACGAGCTACTGTACATTACCCAAAACAATGAGTTTTGTAACCTTCATGTCTTTGTTCATGTCCTCAATTTCTGTCTTAGTCTGTTTGGGCTGCTATAACACAATACCATAGACTGGGTGACTTATAAACAGCTGAAATTTGTTTCTCACAGTTACTGGGAAGTCAAGATCAAGGTGCTAGCAGATTCAGTGTCTGAAATCCTACAGAAGACTTTTTTCTGCTGTATTTTTACTTGGTGAAAGGAGTTAAGGAGCAACCTGGGGTCTTTTTTATGGGGGCACTAATCCTCCTTCTAAGGACCCCATCATATGACCTAATCACCTTCCTAATCACTTCCGAATACTATCACATTGGGGATTAGGTTTCAACATGCAAATTTTGGGAGGACATAGATATTTGGTCTATAGCACCTGGTTACCACCTCTGCCTATGAAAATCTTATTCTTCCTTGAGAATTTGTGGAAACATTACCTGTTCTGAGTCCTTCTATAATTGGATATTTTAGGGGATTTAGTGATGAGGGGTATGAGGAGAGAAACTTTTCTGCTTTTCAGGCCCCACATTATTTAACTAGCTCTTTCTGGAAGACAGTAAGAAAAATAGAGTGTCAAGAAATAGACATTATTCAGAAGGACTTAAAATTTTCTAAGTTTTAACTCAAGATAATCTTAAATTATAATCAGATATTGCACTAATAGTCAGTTATTTCTCTTCGAACAGTTTCAAAAGTCTACGCAGAACTGGTTGACCTCTATACCTTCCATTGGAGGTGGCTTGTGTCTCTTCTCATATCCAAGGGGATTGACAGTAACTTCTAATCACCTTCCCTTCTTCACTGGGGGCCCAGTGTAGAACGTTTCTTCTAGTTAATATCACAGAAATTACCAAACAGCAAAACTCTCATCATAGTGCAAGGCATGAAGACTATAGAACATGTTGTCTTGTGCCTTTGTTTTACCTTTTATGGTTTTAGATTGATCATTTTATCAAATTCAGTGTAGATCTTTTTGTATGATGCTCTTTTTGTGACAGTATGGCAAGTCTAGATGTTTCACACGTTAAATGAAGTCCAAATGTTTACAATTTGACACATAGTAAATGGCCAAGAAAGCCCTTTGTGTGTTAAGCAGGATTGTTTAATGGTTTTTGGCACATTAGCTTTATAAAAGATATCTACTCCCCCACACACAATTCTGTAATATTCCTATGAGGTTTACCATATACTGCCTTATTTTATAAGTATTTGTGTACATGGTGTTTTCCAAAACTGTATTATAAATTGTTGGACACTAGAGATCAAATATACATCAGAACATTTCGAACAATTATTAAGCATGCTGAAAGAATAGATGAAGAGATCCTTCCATGAAATTAAAATATCTTCTTGTGTTTTCTTTGACCACTTAAATGGCCATTGTGTTTAGCCAGGTGAAATCTGGACTTGGAATTAGTAAATCTGGGTCTGAATCTCATCCCTGCCTCTTTCTGGCTTTTAGAGCTTAGGCAAGTTTAGGAATCTCTCAGAACTTCACTTATTCATATATACATTTTTTTTTTCATTTTCCTCATCTATAAAATGGAAATAATTTTACCTCTCTCATAAGTATATCATTAAGGTTCTACTGAGTGGTCATGTGACAACTTCCCTGGCTTTTTGAGCATTGTAAAGCTAAGTACCCTTCCTAAGGGTCAATGATGATTTTATTAATGCCTATTATCTTACACCTAAACATCACCAACAGATCTGAGTTGAGATTTTTTCTGCCTTCTCCTTCATTTGTTGTATTTGTTACTGTCTCCATGATTAGCTCATGTTAACTTCTACCTCAACAAATAAGTTCCCATTTCTTTGACAAATAATGTAACTCTACATTGAATCTATCTACATCAGTTCTGCCCCTCTGGTGTGTATTATTAGTTCTTCTATATGAGCTTCTATATGAAAGCCTGTTATACACCTTAATAAGAGAATATATAGGGGCGCCTGGGTGGCACAGCGGTTAAGCGTCTGCCTTCGGCTCAGGGCGTGATCCTGGCGTTATGGGATCGAGCCCCCACATCAGGCTCCTCCGCTATGGGCCTGCTTCTTCCTCTCCCACTCCCCCTGCTTGTGTTCCCTCTCTCGCTGGCTGTCTCTATCTCTGTCAAATAAATAAATAAAATCTTTAAAAAAAAATAAGAGAATATATACCATCATATATTATTCTCTAGCTTTTTCATGAGTGTTTTTCAACAGTTCTAAAATTGTGTGTTAGAGGCTGGTAGGAGTAATTAGCCTAGAAAGAGCCAAATTCATATTTTGCCTATATCCCCAATATGAATGAACACGGTAGAGTACCATATAGGTGCTGAATAAATATTCATCAGCTATTGATATCATTAAATTCTGAGATTTAAAATTCTCTAGCATCATTTATATCTCCTCTGGTCTTTGCTATCTCACTTTTATTTGCTTTTAGAGACACTTGGTAGCGTTCAGTGAATTGCAACAGTGAACACTGTTGCATGGAACCCACCATTGAATGTGGGTTGCTGCTGAAACCTGCTTTAGCAAACAGAAAGCAACACAGGTGATGGTATGCCAGTTCTAGGTCTAAGGTGTAGAAAGTACTGGAAATTTTGATTTTTATATTCTTAGAAGCTATTTGTCATGTAAGATGTTCTATTGCTCTGACATGACTATGCTGTGAGGAAGCATTAGCTAGTTTTGTGGAGAGGCCATGTGGAAGGAACCAAGAGACCCAAATGACAAACAAAGTGAGGGCTACATTCTATAGATTCAGCTGAGCTACCAGCCAGTGTCAACTTATCAATTGCGTAACTAAACCAGATTGAAGGTGGATCTTTTAGCCCTAAGCCAGCAATTTCAGCTGATGCTTTTGGAAGATAACTAAACTGTTTTCTTGAGCCCTGCCCAAGTTACAGAATTCTGAGCAAATAAGTATTTACTGTTATTTTAAGTCAGCATTAGACAACTAACACAGGTGTCTTTTAAAAAATGCAAAATTAAGACTGAAATAGGCTCCTGACATAATGGTTAAATGTGCAGCCTCTGTAGTTAGATTCCCAAAATTGGAATTCTGACGCTGACAGTTACAAGCTTGATGACTTTGGCAAGTTCTTTAATCTTAAGGTTCCTCAATTTTTTTTTCATTTATACATGAGGAAAATAATATCTACATAATAGAATTACTTTAGGTTTTGAAAGTGCTTATTTGACTCTTAAAAAGGTGCTTATATGTTGAACATCCAGTAAATATTAACTGTTGTTATTAATGTAATCGTTTGTTGAATATACATCTCTTATAGTAGGCTGTATCATAATGGAAGGAAACACTTCTGCATGTGTGTGAATGTGTTTATCTTCCTATGTCCAGTGCCTACGACACAGGAAGAATTCAGTAGATACTAGTTGAATGAATGGATGTGGTATAGGTGGAGCACTGTATGATATCTTAAATTCAATGGTGATAATAAAAGATGATGAATGCAATGGTGATGAAAACCTTTGCCTAGCTTTTAAATTTTGGTGTCAGATGTAAGTGTTTAGATGATTGATAATTGTTACCTATTACAAAAATTACCACTGATTTCACCATCAGTGATAACGTAGTTATTGAATATCTACAATATAAGTATAAAGCATTTTTTTTCCTGTGTGTTGGAATATACAGGTTTTTTTAAAAGATTTTCTTTATTTGAGAGAGAGAGAGAGAGAACATGAGCAGGGGGGAGGGGCAGAGGGAGAGTGAAAAGCAGATTCCCCACTAAACAGGGAGCCAGACTCAGGGCTTGATCCCAGGGCTCTGAGATTATGACCTGACTCCAAGGCAGATGCTTAACTGACTGAACTACCCAGGCATCTGGGAATATACAGTTTTATTACCTAATACTCAATATCAAGGAAATTTTAATCTAGTTGGAGAAATGGTACATGAAGAGGAAAGAGAGCCAACAGTGTATGTTGCTCATACTCATTAAGTTCACCTCAGCTGAAGCATGATAGAGAGGCTGCTAACGGAGTTAGACCCTTAAGCACAGGTGAATGGTACAACACACAGAGGGGAAAGAGGAACTCTTCAGTAGAAATGATATGAAATGCAAGCACAAGAAAATGAATGGGTTTTATGGAAAGAGTATGTAGTATTATTTGTTCAGCATGAAATGTTCTTAAGGCAGCATTTCCTTAGAATGTGGTGCTCAAATTCTAAGTGTCAATTTGATGCTAAAGAGAATAGTTAATTCTAAACAGTATTTTCCAAGTAGTAGAAAGTATAAATAATGTTGGAAAAGTAGACTGTTAGGTTGGAACATAGTTTTAGGTAGGCTGACTTTGAAATGATGGCACAGATGGATAAACACACGTGTACTTAAGGCAAAGAGAAAAAATAAGGCTGGATGTTGGTGAATAGAGAAGACCAGTAATTATGTACATATGTGTCACTTGTATAGCAGTGATAGTTAAAGTCCCGGTAGTAGGAAAATTCAAGTACCACAGTCACTGACTTTATCCACATGTAAAGAATAAAGGATGAAACTGAGGAAGACAAAAAAGAGGAGATTAAGGAAAGCTTATTTTCATAGAAACCAAGAAAAATTAGTTTTTAAAATTTGGCAATTTTTTTCAAGATTTTATTTACTTCTTTGATAGAGCACAAGCAGATAGAGTGGCAGGCAGAAGGAGAGAGAGAGGTAGAGGGAGAAGCAGGCTCCCTGCTGAGCAAGGAGCCCAATGCAGGGCTCAATGTGGGGTAGATTCCAGGCCCTGGGATCATGACCTGAGCTGAAGGCAAATGCTTAATGGACTGAGCCACCCAAGCGCCCCATAAAATTTGGCAATTATTAAAGTTCCAAATACTTTTTTAAAAGTTAGGAAGAATGACATTTAAAGAAAAATGTTGAATTTAGTGTTCTGGAGTTCATTGGTAGTATGAAATAAAATGATTTCATGATAATGGAGTATAGATAATTGAGTAAATTATGGTAGGAATTGAAATAGGTTTTTAAAGTCTACATTAGACTAGTTCGATTCTTTATGAGTTGAAAATGAAGAAAATATTTGTGGTAATCCAGGTTTGAATATATCGGTTGTTATATTATGTGCCAAGGATTGTATGTAATGAAGAGTATGGTTGAATATATACACACTATGTTGCCTCAATTTCCATCTTATTTCAATGCCAGATTGATTTGAAACGAAGAATGTGACTGTATTCCATCTTTTGCCACAGTGAATTTTAGATCCCCCAGTTGTTATTTATAATATATCCTTTAAATTATTAACTATTATATGATGCTCATCGTTATTAAAACAGCTGTGATAAAATCTTACTCTTTTGAAACAACATGAAAGAGTTTTATATTTGTAACAGTCCACTATCTTATTTTCATTAGCTTTATTGTTTTTTGTTGTATTACTAAATAGCCTATGGTCAGAATTATTTGTTTAAAGAAAGCACCGTCACTCTAGATTTTGCAGATGACTTTGGTGTTTTTTCATTTTCACAACAGTCTTGAAAGAGAGGACGGTATTTTTGTGGTCGCTTAGTCTTCATTTGTAAGAAGAAATGACAAATTAAGAAATTTTTTTCTTTTAAGAAATTTTTTTCTTTTAATTGGAACATATAAAGGAAACAGATGTTTCCTTCAAGGTGGACCTGTCCATAGTTTACTATACCCTCATAGGAAGATCCTGGAAAGTTTCAAAGGCAAAGGTACAAGGGCCTAGGTCCTGCTTGTTTTGTCTTTAGTTTTTACTTGCTGTCACAAAAGAAGCCCACTAGATGGTGTTAAAACCACAAGCTACCTACTTTGATTTTATTAAAAAAAAAAAAAAGTCTTCAAAGGAGAGTGCTTACAAGGTTTCAGAGGTTGTACTTTTCTCCATTTTTTGTTACATGGAGAAGAGGCCAGAAAAAAGTAAAACAAATAAAAATAAAAAAGGTATTTTCCATGCAACTTAATTGTAGTTATGAAGTACACTACTGTTTGCCCCTGAATTATTTTCCAAGGAGCTTCTTTCAAAATTAAGCTGTTTTGTCAGGATAAATATCAAGTAAAATGATTATGAATCATTGTGGCAAGTATTAATACAAATCAGAAAGTAAATTAATCCAACTCTGTCTGACTCATCATGCTTTTTTTCCTTCAGATACAAATGAAGAGTAAACAATGTTTTGGCAATTTTTAGGTTAATCATGTAGAACTGATTACTCAAGAAGAATGCTATTAACATTTAGTCAATTTATACCCTACAATATGACAAATTAAAATTAATGTTGCTGTTTTTAAGATACTGAATGGGTCATGATTTTAAGAAAAATGAGAACTGCTATAGAACTGATAATTTTGTCTCTGGGCTTAGTGAATCTAGTCACTTTTTAAAAACCCACTGAAATCCCCTCAAGAAAAGAGCGCAAGTAATTAAGTAAAAACAACTCTGATTTAGGTAGAGTGTGTCCTTAAACAGGTCTTCTTCTAAGATGTGTAACGAGGGATAATAATCAGTTCTGAACAATTCCCTTTGGAATAGCTATGGTTAAATCTTGCCAATAGCTTAATAACAAGAGAAAGATTTTCTTTTTAGATTGAGTGTATTCTCCTGATGAAGGTCTATTTGATAATTTTTTCAGTGTTTATAATCAGTTCCCTTTAGTATTCATTTAATTAGCTCATTTCAATACACTTCCTTGATGGCATGTGTATGTAAATATATATTTTAAATCATTCCCTTTATATCCAAAGTAATTGATATAATGAAAATATGTAACTATTAATTTTTGAATCAGGTCTAAAACAATACATACTACACATTATAATATAAATTACTTTACAGGAGAGATGATATTTTTTAACAAAATTGCACATCAAACATATCCATAACTGTTTACTTGGCGTCTTTCTATATGTATGAATACCAAGTGCTTGCAAGCTCCCTCTGAGCTCCATAATCATTAAAATACATTTAAGAATAATAATAATGAGCATCATCTAAGAATCATAGGGTGACAGCCAATGACCTTTTCTACATTGTCAGTAATATGACACCACCTGGCTGGAGATCATTTAAAAATTCTGCTTCCCTTTCATATTGGCTACACATTTCCCATGATGTCTGCTTGAGCACTCTGTATATGTTGCCACTTTCAGTGGTGAGTTTATCCATCTCTGATGGCATGACATATATTTTGATTGGCTTAGGTAACTTTAAAAGCTTTTGTCTATGGTTTACTCTTTAACTTAGCAGGAAAAAGCTGGGAGCCCTCTTTGATTTAAGGCATGGTTAAAGCTCTTTAAGCAAAGACTTTGTTGATATACAGACCTACCAATTCTGAGCATATCTTCTCTGAAAATTGCCTTACCCTGCCTAAGCTCCATTACTTCTGAACAGTGTAGCAACATCTAGGTTAAATCCTAGGGATTAGGATTTTTTGGTTTCCCCTTAGAGACTTCATTCTATTTTCTGTTCTGACTTGACATTACAGAACTAAAGAAATTGTCATTGGCCAATTATTCAAATACCATCTTACCCCTGGTCTTTTTTTTAAATTATTTTTAAAGATTTTATTTATTTATTTGACAGTGAGAGAGACAGCCAGCGAGAGAGGGAACACAAGGAGGGGGAGTGGGAGAGGAAGAAGCAGGCTCCCAGCGAAGGAGCCTGATGTGGGGCTCGATCCCAGAACGCCAGGATCATGCCCTGAGCTGAAGGCAGACGCTTAACTGCTGTGCCACCCAGGCACCCCTTACCCCTGGTCTTTTTAAGCAGCTTTATTAAAATATAATTGTAAAAACATACAGTCTACATTTTAAAGTGTGATATTTAAGTGTTTTTGATATATTCAAAAGTTGTGCAACTGCTACCTCAATTTTAGGACACTTTCATCATCTCCCAAAGAAATTTTATACCTATTAGCAGTCACTCCCTATTTCTCCCCAACCCCCTAGACTTGGGTAACCTCTAATGTACTTTCTATCTCTATAGAAATGCCTCTTCTTAATATTTTACATGAATGGAATTATACACTTTATGGTCCTTTGTGACTGCCTTCTTTCACTTAGCATAATGTTTTCAAGTTCATCGATCTTGTAGTTTGTATCAGTGCTTCATCCTTTTTTATTGCTAAATAATATTCCATTGTATGGATATACAGCATTTCATTAGTCTGTTCATCAGTTAATAGATATTTCGGTTGTTAATTTTTTGGCTCTTACTAATAATGCTTCTATAAATATTTGTGTACAAGATTTTGTGTTGATGTACATATTTTTATGTCTTCATTTCTCAGTTATATACTGAGGAGTGGAATAGCTGGATCATATGATAACTCCATCTTTAACATTTTCAGGAAGTGCCAAATAATTTTTATAAGCAGCTGCAACATTTTACATTCCCATCAACAACGTCAGAGGGTTCCAATTTTTCCACATTTTTGCCAACACCTGTTGTTATGTTGTCTATCTTATTAGCTATAGCCATCCTAGTGTATGTGAAGTGGTATCTCACTGTAGTTTTGATTTATACTTCCCTCATAGCTAATAATATTTAACATCTTTTTATGTATTTATTGACACTTGTATATCTCATTTGGAGAAATGTCTACTCAAATGGCTCATTTTTCAGAGCACCTGGGTGGCTCAGTTTTTAAGTGTCTGCCTTCGGCTCAGGTCATGATCCCAGGGTCCTGGGATCAAGCCCCGCATTGGGCTCCCTGCTCTGTGGGAACCCTGCTTCTTCTTCTCCCACTCCCCTGCTGGTGTTCCCTCTCTCGCTGTGTCTCTCTCTGTCCAATAAATAAGTAAAATTTTTTTAAAAATTGCTCATTTTTCAATTGGGTTGCCTTTTTTATTGGTGAGTTTTAAGAGTTCTTTATTTATTCTTGGTACAACTCCACTATAAAATATATGATTTGCACTTTCTCCCATTCTCTGGGTTGTTTTTTTCACTTTTTGATGGTGTCCTTTTAAGGACAAAAGTTTTTAATTTTGGCGAAGTTTAATATACCTGTTTTCTTTATTCTTTTTCTTTTTCTTTTTTTGGGGGTTGATAATGCTTTTGTTGTCATATCTAAGAAGGCTGCCTAATCCTAGGTCACAAAGATTTGCTCCTGTGTTTTCTTCCAAGAGTTACATACTTTTGGCTTTTACATTTAGATCTAAGATCTGTTTTGAATAAAGTTTTGTGTTCACTCCAAAACAAGTTTTATTCTTTCTTTCCATAGAAGATTCAAGGTTGATCTTTCCTAAAAGACCATGTCTTATTATTAGATGGTCACTGGGGATATAGATTTTAAACCAGACAATATCTTAATATCTGCATTCTTTTCTTCTCATTTTAGATAGTGAGTTTATAGTTGTCCCTCATTATATATTTTTTTAAATCTGTGAATTGAAGCAACCAACAGAAATCTATCTAATATTGATTAGAGAAATTAGGGATATGAAATAGAATATAATTTTATTGTTTTTGTTTTTTAGGGACACCGTTTGAGTGGGCATGGTTGAATTCAGCTCAAAACTTCTCCAGGGCTAAGGAGGAGGTTCTATAGATCATAAGATGCCAAGTTTCCACAGAAAAGTAATACAACCACCTGATAGAAATGTATAAAGGCAGATAACTCCATATTATGGCAAAGACTGTACTTAACGATTTGCTTCTGCTATATCTCCTCATAAACTCTTGATTCTTATGGTATATGGTATATTACAATAATTGGTAGATGGTATGGAATGCAAAATAATTTTCCAATGTGAAAGGCATGTCCTAGCTCCTGCTTTGAGCTGGATTTGAAATGCAGCCCTGCCAGCTCCTCTGATATCAGCAAGCATCATTAAATCAATACTGGTTTTCAAGATTATGAAAACTAAAATAGTCTCTATTTCTAAATTATACCAGAACCCCAGATGGGCTCTAGGAGCTAGGCAGAGATGCTAGCCATGATCAGATATAGCTTTTTCATTCCCGGCTGCCACAACTTACTTGCCAATTATTTATTACCAAGGGACTCAGATTCACTATAAAAATCAAACGCTGCCTTTTCTCAAAAATTAATCTAGGGGCGCCTGGGTGGCACAGCGGTTAAGCGTCTGCCTTCGGCTCAGGGCGTGATCCCGGTGTTGTGGGATTGAGCCCCACATCAGGCTCCTCCGCTATGAGCCTGTTTCTTCCTCTCCCACTCCCTCTGCTTGTGTTCCCTCTCTTGCTAGCTGTCTCTATCTCTGTCAAATAAATAAATAAAATCTTTAAAAAAAATAATCTAAAACATTTAGTATTTTTTCTAAGAACATGTTAGTGCCTTTAATACACATTATGCATTATATGTATATGTAAAATATATATATGTAAAATATCTAAATATTTTAAGTTATTGAGTAAAAAAGCCACACTTTATCATACATTTATGTGGAAGGGTGAGCAAAAGTGAACCTGACAATGTCACATAATATAGGTAAGTTAACAGGCTTTATTGGGGAAATATAATTCAAGGGTCAGCTAACGGGAGGCAAGCAGTCTCTTGTTGGCTCTTAATCCAAAAGAAAGACAAAGTGGGATGACATTGCTGGATGCACAGTGGAATATCCTCCAGGAGAGGAGCCAAAGCTCTTCAACGTTCTTATGGTATAAGAGTGAGAACAGCCTTGGAAATAGGATATAAAAAGATAGCACTTAGGCAGCAGATACTTTTTATGAGAATTCCAGCTGTACAGGAAATTATCTGAGGATGCTGGTGGCTAGCACCTGGTGATCCTGGGATAAATTTGACTCAGACTGTTGGGGAAAGTAGGTCCTTGAACCAGTCAGGCAACCTGAATTATTGGGGTCTTTTATTAGAAAATACTTTGTATTGTGCCCCAGTATAAAAATCAATGCCAATAAAAATAGTTTATCAGTAACTGTTTGTTGAATAAAATAGACAGTGTTCACATATATAAAATAAGACAGGACACTATATTTCTTTCCATTTACCCAAATATAAGAGACTAGAACTATTGTTATTTTCACATTTCCTGTAAACACGTAATTTGATGTTAAACTTCATAATAATTTATTATTTTGGTATTATTATTCCCTTATCCTGAGGTTCAATTAGAGGTTAAATAAATTGTCCATTGTTATCTGGATTAAATAGAAAACCTGTAATTTGAACCCAAATATATCTGAATCCAAAGCCCATACTGTCTCTCATTTTGTTTGTCAAGTGATAGTTTTATAAAATTTAATGTAGCTGTGCTCAGTTGTACCTTTCATGCATTAAAATTATTTTTTTGAACACTGCAATTCTTCATTTCTGTTCTACCAGTTCTCCACTGTCACTTGAACATAGCTTTTCTCACACTCTATTACCAAACTCAGGATTATAGGATTGTTATAGGATTGGCAGAGTGGCAAATAGAACTGGAAAAGGAGGAGGGATAAAGAGATTTTCTGTTCCATTCTACCTAGAGAAAATTTGTAATGTGAATGAGAGTTGAAGTGAAAGATGGGGTACAGAATACAGTGGATAACATCTCTTAACTTTTGAAAAGTGGTTTCAGGAAACCCCATAAACTAGAGTACTGGGAGAAGTTCACCTGAAAGGGATTCACAGACACAGAAGGGAGACACTTGTCTCAGTTAATGTATATTGATCTGTAAACTGAATAATGAAAAGGATTTACAGTGTGGTGGTTTTTGGACTCTTTTTAGCCAAGAAATTCTTGATTCAAGTCAAATATTATTTGGATACATAATAAAACAATAAAATATAACTGCTCTGTTTTTGTTCCTGTTGTTGTTATTGCTATTATTAGTTGGGGAGTATATGTGATGTCCCTTTTTCATAATTGTTTTCTTCCTTGGACATCTTCAAGTCAGTGATTTAGTATATTTCCACTTAAGGTTTAATGTTTGTAATTATGTTTTGAATTAAATTTTATGACCTTGAAGCCTAAGGCCATGTTTTGACCTTCTCCATGGCTTTACTCAGAGCCCAAGAAACAGCAGTATGTATGTAATAACTACTCATAGTGTTGACCAAAAGCTGTTGATCGACTATCTGCTGAGGAAAGAAGAATGTACAGTACCCTGCATGCCTTATTTCTGGATCTAACTTTGACCTCTGCCCTTATTAAGTATAGTTGGCTTACTTATTATTGTATCTATAGTATCTTCTTTGGTACCTGAAATCCAGCACACTCAGAATAACTGCTGAGTGAAAGGACATTTCAGGGTTCCAACTACAGATTGGGTCTTATTGGGTTTTGAAACTGATTTTTACGAAATTGGTGAAGTGCAGCAGCATCCATGCTTTGACACTGAGCCTGGTAACCAGTAAGCTCTCTGTGAAGTCAGACTTCCTGGGTTAAAATTCTGGCTTTGCAAGGTGACTGTGGAAACATATCTTAACTTCCCTATCCCTCAAATTCTGTATCTGTGTACTAGAAATAATACCAGTATCTGTTTCATTATGTTATTTTGAAGATGCAATGTGCTGCAAAGACAGGAAGAAATTTTAGTACAGAGTTTAGCTAATAATAAACAATTTTATTTTTATTAATTTTGTAAAGACATTTTATTAATATTCAGAGAGTCTGGAAATTCCTCCTGGCAGACAATATGTAAATTAATCTTTTGAAAGCAAAGGTGTTTAGATCTTTTCAGAGGAAAAAAAAAAGTACACTTAAGATGCAGAATTGTCCAAGAAACAGGAAAAGACGTGTTGGTCATAGTTAAGTAAATCGATTAAGACTAGAGAATATTTTAGTATCAAGGAGGGACTTACATAAGCATACACACTCTTTTATTCATTTTCTCCATATATGCAGATGATGGAATGTACAACACAAACACATGTGACCTCCTAAACGTAGGCCTGATCTTCTGGAATGGTGAAAACAGTACAGTTTGAAGAATTGTGTTTATCCATATACCAATCATAATAGTTGGCCTTATTGAACACTTACCACATAGCAGGTACCTAAGTGCCTTTAGTTTTTAACTTACCTAATCATAACAGCACCCCTATGAAGTATAATTAATATCCTAGTTTACAAATGAGGAAACTGAAACGAAAATAGGTGCCCAAGTTCACATAGTCAGTAAAAGGCTGGGGATCAGAACTTAAGAGATCTGGCTCCAAAGAGTATTCCCTAAATAAAACATGTCCTGAAGAATACATTTTTAACTTTTATGTTCTTTGACCCTTCAGACTATGTTAATCTCAACCCTGTTTAGAAACCCATAACATTTCTAACTTGGTCAAACATCTGTTTCAAACTGTCTTTGAGGTTTCTTGAAGCTTCACATTGACTTGCTTATTTGTCTGGGTTACTGATAGACTATTTTACGTGGACCTCTAGAGCAGGTGTATTTCTTATTTCTGTTTACATATCTGGACTTCTTGACGATTGATGTCTGGCTTTTTATTGTCAAGTTATCCATCACCATTTCACTCAATCATAGACTGCCTAAATACTCATTGTCCATTAATACTTTTTCCATCCATCCTTCTATCTGTTATAGAATCACTGCTACTCCACTCCTTTCCTGGACTCCATATAATATTTACAGGCTCAGTAGTGCAAACCAAGGTGATAGGACTCCTGGTCAGTATCAGCATGAGTTAGTTATGTATATTTTAGGCAAATGCCTTTTATCCTGTAGTTGCTAAATATACAAGGGGAGACTAAAGAAAAGAAATATTACACTTCCTATAAGGAAGGTCATGTTGTTATACACAAGCAAAAAATATGTTTATTTATTTAAGAAAGGAGAGAGAGATAGTAAGAGAGAGGGCAAATGGGAGCGGGAAAGGGTGTGGGGTCAGAGGGAGAGGAAGAAGCTCAGCAGGGAGCCTGATGTGGGGGCTCCATCCCAGGACCCTGGGATCATGACCTGAAACAAAGGCAGATGCTTAATCGACTGAGCCACCCAGGTGCCCTAAAAATATATGTTAAAAAAATATTTTTGACTGCTACATCAGTAATAAAATTGTTATTTGAACAGTTTCCAGCTTAAACTTTTGCAAAATATTCAAATTTATTTCTGGCAAAAGGCCAGTAAATAGTGTAATTATGGTCATCAGTAATTAAGAATAATGGTAGAGTGTCTCTGAAGAACCTGAAAATAAGGGAAATACTCTTTTTTCTTGAAGTGTTAGTTTTTAAAATCAGCATTTATTAAGTAAGGAAAAAGATGAGCAGAGTTCCTCATAAGGTACAACTCAGACTTGATAGAGTATGTCCCTATACTTAAGAAACAGTGTCAAAATGTGGATAGATCAGCCATGAAGATAGAAAGAATTATCCATAGAAGACAGTGTTGGAAATAGGTATTATTCTAAGAACTGTCCAGGAGAGAGCCTTAAAAAAAAGAGACTTGGGTTATTACAATCCTGTTGGCAAGCTCAAGCCTTGTTATTATGACATTAAAACATAAGGCTATGTGAGTCTGATACCATTAATGCTTCAGTTTAGCTAACTCATTTTTGTGCTGCATCCACATTCACCAAACAAGCTAATTATGATTTGGCTTCCTCTGTAGATCTGCCTATGGGAGAAAAGAGACTGACTGTCAAGCTTCAAGTATACGGGGGGATAGAATTGTTATTATATTACTTGAATACTTGGGGTTGCAAGAAACAGAAACCTACTTGTGCTAGCTTCAACAACAACAAAAATCAAATAAATGCGAATATGTGAATTGGTAAGGAACGTGCTACAGGAAGTAGAGTGTGTCTTGGAGTTTGTGGGAATGCACGCAGACAGGTTCCAGAACTGGGCTAAAATTAGAAACTAGAAGGCACAGAGAACCCATAATACCTTCTCTCTCCAGCTTTCATTTTTCTTCTCCATGTGGATGCTCCCTTTTTCATTTTCTATCAATAATTACTTCTGTTTCTGTAGACTACATGGGAATTGCAACATTACTACTTTGTATTTCCCTAACATAAGTGTTTTTATGTTTAGCCATACAAATAAAAACTTCTATTTCCTTTCTTTTGTATTATTGAGGTATAATTGACTTACATTTATTACTCATAGGTCTTTGGGCCCAGGGCCTTCCTCTTTTGTACCCCTTAGACGAGATTTCCACAGATCTTAGCAAAACATCATTCTTTTTGGTTTGAATAGACCAATCCATCCTTAGCTTGGGAACTCTAAGCACTCCACCCAGGGACCCTAATAAAGGTGTGTGCTCCACTTTCTCTGCCTTCATCTTGCCTTGACCTTCCCATGTGGCAGCTTGAGTTATGTGTGTATCTGTGAGTCCATGAAATACTTTTCTGTTTTAATTTTCTTTCAGTCATTTGTTGAACCATATCTCACCGTTAGAGATTGGGGCTCTTCTTAACGAGAGTTAATTTAACAAAGTCACAATATGTATGAATTTTAAAATCAGCTTGTCAATTTCTACAAAGAAAACCTTCTTGAATATTGGAATTACTTTGAAATTAAACATCAATTTGGGAGACTTGGCATCTTAAAAACTTTGAGGCTTCTGACCAAGGAGTAAGATTTATCTCTCCATTTCTCTGGGTCTTCTAAAAACTTTCTTTCCGTAAAATTTTGTAGTTTTTAGTGTATATAACTTGCACATTTTCAGACATGTTTATGCCTGCATATATTATACTTTTGGATCTACTGTAAATAGTATTTTCTACTCCAATTTTTAATTATTTATTGCTTGTATATAGAAACTCAGTTGGTTTTATATATTGATCTTATATCCTTTAATTCTTACTAAAGTCATTTAATAGTTACAGTAGTTTTGGGGTATATTCTCCCACATTTTCTTCATAGAGAATAATGTTATTTGTGAATAAAGACAATTTTAATTGTCTTTTCTAACTGGATACCTCTTCCTCTTACTTTCGTTATTACATTGGCTAGAAATTCCACTACAGTTTCGAAAAGAAATGCTGAGCGTGGACATTCTTTTCTTCTTCCTGATTGCATTCAGTCTTCCAGTATTAAGTATGATATCAGCTGTAGGGTTTTTTTGTTTTGTTTTGAGTTTTGATGCTCTTTATCAGGATTAAGACATTCTCTTCTATTCTTACTTTCCTCATAAGTTTTATCAAGAATGAATACTGGATTTTGTCAAATGCTTGTTCTAATGAGATGATCACATGTTTTTCTTGGTCTGGATGGTATTTTTAGTTTCATATTGTGTTGAATGATAATGTTTGTTTTCTAATGTTAAATTAACCTTGGATTCCAGATGTACACCCCCACTTGATCGTGATATTTTTATCCTTTTTATATATTGTTGGATCTGAATTCCAAGTATTTTTAAAAATATTTATGTGTATTTGTTCATGAGGCATATTAATCTGTGGTTTTCTTTCTTGTAAAATACCTTTGGTTTCCATACCAGGATAATGCCTCTGAAATGATTTGGGAAGAATTGAATTTTTTGTATGCTATTGTTAATGGAATTGTTTTCTTAATTTCCTTTTCAGCTTGTTTATTACTTGTGATTTTTGCATTTGATATTGTACCTTGGATTTGTTTATTAGCTCTAATAGCTAATATAGGATCATATCATCTATAAAGAGTTATTTTCCAATTTGAATGCCTTCTATTACTTTTTATTGCATTATTTCTCTTGCTAGAACTTCTAGTACAAAGTTCGATAGCAGTTGCATGGGAAGCATCTTTTTTGTTATTCCTCATCGTAGGGGGAAAGCTTTCGTTTTTTTTACTACTAAGTATAATTGCTAGCTGTGTGTTTGTTTGTTTTTAATAAATGCCCTCTGTCATGTTGAAGAAGTTTCTTTCTCTTCCTGGTGTTCTAAGTGTTTTTATCATGAAAGAGTTCATTTTTGTAAAATACTTTCATTGCTTCAATTGAGATGATCTTTTTTTTTTTCTTCATTCTAATTTGGTGTATTACCTTGATTGATTTTCATATGTTCAATGACACTTGAATTTGGGGATAAATCCCACTTTTTCATGGTCTATGTCCCTTTCAGTGCCGTTGGATTCAGATTTTTAGCATTTTGTTGAGGATGTTTTCCATCTCTATTCATAAGGGATATTGGTCTGTAGTTTTCTATTCATGTGATAGTCTTTATCTAACTTTGGTATCAAATAATGCTAGTCTCATAGAATAAATTAGAAAGCCTTCCTTTTTTTTTCTATTTTTTGGCAAAGTTTGAGAAAGACTGGTCTTAATTCCTCTTTATATGTTTGGTAGAATTCACGATTGAAGCCATCTGGTCCTGGGCTTTGCTTTGTTAGAAAGTTTTTTTTTTTTTTTTTCCAAATTCAATCTGTTTCATTTTTATAGGTCGTTCAGATTTTCTGTTTCTTCTTTAGTCCATTTTGGTGGTTTTTGTATTTCTAGGAATTTTTTCTATTTCATACAGTTTGTTTCATTGGCATACAATTCCCTTACAATCTTTTTTATTTCTATGAGGTCTATAAGTAGTGAACCCACTTTCATTTCTAATTTTAGTTATTTGCACCTTTTCTCTTTTTTATTAACCAGTCTAGTTAAAGTTTTGTTAAAAATCTTGTTGATTTTTTTGAAAGAATAAACTTTTGGTTTCATTGATTCTATTGTTTTCCTGTTATTTTTTTTGGTTTATATCTGCTCTAATCTTTATTCTATCCTTCCTTTGTTAGTTTTGTGTTTAGTTAGCTCTTCTTTCTCTAGATAATTTAGGTGTAAAATTTTGCTATTGATTTAGGTGCAAAATTTTGCTATTTATTTGAGATCTTCTTTTTATATGTTGGCATTCATCCACATAAGTTTTCCTCTGAGCACTGTTTTCTTTGCATTCCATGTATTTTGGTGTGTTGTATTTTCATTGGTCTTAAAGTAATTTCTAATCTCCCTTGCAATTTCTTCTTTGTTACATTGGTTGTTCACAAACGTGTTGTTTAATTTCCATATATTTGTTAATACTCCAGGTTACTGTCTGTTATGGATTTACAGTTTCATTTCATTATGATTGGAGGCAAGATACTCTTATTATTTCAGTCTTTTTATACTAAGACTTGTTTTGTGGCCCAGCATATGGTCTGTCCTGGAGAATGTCTCTTGCGTGTTTGAGAAAAAAAAATGTATATTCTGTACCTATATTATCATTGCCTCTATTTTTGTTTTATGCAGTCAGTTTTTAAGAGCAAATTTAAAAATAACTTTATATTTACCTTCATTTATGATTGTTCTTGGACTTTCCATTTTTTTATGTGTAGATCCAAATTTCTGCCTCATATCATACTTACTCCTGAGTAACTGCTTTGAACATTTCTTGTAATATAGATGTTCTGGCACCGAATATGCTTTTTAATTATTTTTTGACTTGAGAAGGTTTTTATATCTCTTTCATTTTTTTTAAGATTATTTATCTATTTTAGAGAGAAGGGATTGCATGCATGTGTGAGTGGGGGGAGAGTCAGAGGGAGATGGAAAGGGAGAGAATCCCAAGGAGACTCTGCACTGCTCACAAATCCAGGGCTCAGTTTCATGATCCTGAGATCATGACCTGAGCCAAAACCAAAAGTCAGACCCTTAAGAGACTGAGCCACTTAGACACCCCTCTCTTTTGTTTTTTAAAGAAAATTTTTCTGGATATAGATATTTTGGTTGATTTCTTGATTTATTTATCTTTTGACACTTTGAAGATGTAACTCCATTGTCTTTTGGCTTGTGTGGTTTGTGCAATGAGTAAGAAATCAGTTTGTTTTTAGTAACAATAACAAATTGTGACAAAAATAAGCTTTTATGTAGTGCTTACTACATTTAGGCACAATTGTAGTACCTTTCAAATATTATTTATTTTTTTATTTACATGCTCTTTTTTTTTTAAAGATTTTATTTATTTATTTGACAGAGAGAGACAGCCAGCGAGAGAGGGAACACATGTAGGGGGAGTGGGAGAGGAAGAAGCAGGCTCATAGCAGAAGAGCCTGATGTGGGGCTCGATCCCAGAACGCTGGGACCACGCCCTGAGCCGAAGGCAGACGCTTAACCGCTGTGCCACCCAGGCGCCCCTATTTACATGCTCTTATAAAAATTTGTTTAACAAAGTGAATTTAACTGCTTTGTACATTTCTTGAAGGAATAAACATACATCATGCATATTTCCATGCTTACATATATGCATGTTAGGAAGAAAAGTGGCAAATGACAGTGTCAGAAGTAGCAAAGAGCTCTACCCTAAAGACTAAAGATTGTTTATTTAATTTAGAAAATGAGAGATTGTTGATGTTTTTAGTTAAATTTTTTTTTGGAAAATATTTATAGGGCTAAAATCAGATTATAGTGGGTTGCAGGTATAAAGGCTATTGAAAAGAGATAGGGCAAAGTCTTTTGAAAAGTTTGCATGGGAAATTGGAAAAGTGTGAAAAAGGATAATGGGAATAGTTATAAAATTTATCATGATAAAATTATATAGAACACTAAATTTAAACATTTATTATTTGCTTACTATGCTGAAGGCTTTACATACATTATTATGTATACATACATTATTTTAGTTAATTTGCTTCAGTCTTATAATAGTATTTTAAGGGAGATTATATGAATTATCTAAGTTGTACAAATAAGAAAACTGAGGCATAAATAGATTGAGTTACCTATCTGAATCTTGAGAGTTTTGTTTAAAAAAAAAATGAAGTGTGTGTGTGTGTGTGTCTCTCTCTCCCCCTCTCCCCTCCCCAGAAATACTGTAATAGAACTTGAATGCTTCTTTGTCTTGCTTGAAATACATCAGGCATGAAATCTTTTATTTATTTTTTTAATATATAGAAGTCAAATGAGAATTAAAGTTTATCTTGTTTTAACTGCTGCATGAAATATTAATAGTAAAGCCAATTTGGGGAATAGTTTGGCAATAACTACTGAAATTTAAATGGTCATTTCCTTTCATTGCAGATGAGATTTTCCACAGTATGGCTGCCCCAATGTCATGATGACATCTTCCTTCAAAAGTAAGATTATGTTTATTTCCTTTGAAACTAGACAGATCTGTGTGAATATCTCAACCCTTACAATGTAATGAAAGTGATGATGCGTGGCTTTTGAGACAAGGTTGTAATAAGCAATATGTCTCCCTTCTGACCTATTCCCTGTCTTGAGAAGCTTGTTCTAGAAACCCTGCCACCATGTTGTGAAGAAGTCCAGGTGACACAGAGAGGTCATGAGTGGATATTCCACTGACAGAGTGGGCCAAGCTTGTAGCTGACACAGCCATCAGATACATTTGAGCTCTTGACTTCAGGTCTTGGAGCTGAGGCTTTAGACATCATAGTGCAGACACAACCCATCCCCATTGTGCCCTGTTTGAATATTTGACCCAGAGAGGCCATGAGAAATAATAAATAGCTACTGTGTATATTGTTAATAGCCACAAGCTTTTGAAATAATTTGTTACCCAACTGTAGATAACTGAGATGTGTTTTTTCCAGTAATTGATATTTGGTATGTACTCAGGAATTGCTGTACAATAAGGTATATGAAAAATGTTTGTTGGGTCATAATTTGTAAGGTCAAGAAGGCAAGAAACCTGAAAAATCTAGAAATAAGTGTCTAAAAATTAGAGACTGGTTAGATAATCTTAGAATATACATACAATGAAACACAATTCTAAGTTAAAAAATCAAATTTATTTATGGGGGAAGTTTTTTGATACATACTGTTGCATAAAAACAGCAAAGTACAGAAGGGAACGTACCATTTATGTAAAACACATACATATAATATTACAGATTTTCTACAGGAACATAAAAGTCAGTCAAAACTGGTGTGATAAGGTGCACCTAATCTAATGCATAAATGAGGATAAGAATAGTACACATTCACCCTAATATGAGTTAAACAGAAAGAGAAAGGAATTATTTAGGGTTCTGTTCTGTGCAAGTTATTGAACTATGAGTCTCCTCGATGTTATTTTACATATATATCATAATAATCTTATGAATTATATATTACTGCATGTTTTTTTAAGAGAAGATAAATTATTGTAAGGGTATTTAATACATGGTGTAGAAACTAACCATGCTTAGTCAACTACATAATTGATTCTAGAGAGCCTAATTTTTGACTGCTTAATACATATGGGCCCCTTTAAACATACATACTGCTTTTGAAATTTATCTTTAATCAAATAATTTAATCAAATAATTTCTTAAACCTACCTGGCCTTATTTTCCTCATTTGCAGTGCCAAGGGGCTAGCCAGATGAATTATATGATTTTTTTAACTCTGAAATTCTGACAGTGCATTGTAGTTTGAATCAAATTAAATGGACATAAATTAGTAGCCTCTCATGTCATTTTTTTGCTTCCTTTATTTCAGTAGACATTTGTGTTATACCAATTATTCAGAGTTCTTTGGTGTTCCCTTTGAGGATTATGGAGAATGAAGCAGAAAGTTGCCTGTTCTGAAAACAATTGCCAACTGCTATTTGTATGAAGCTTGTTTATGCACTGATACTAACTCCACAGGTATAAGGCAAAAGATCACCCAGCTAAATGCAAGCAGAGTTTGGGTAACACTTGATTCAAACTGAATTACTGTAGTGAAGGAACTAGACCTTCCTTTCTCTGTGATAGCCTCATAAAAACCTTTCCCAGTCACTTGACTATGTAAGTTCTGTAAGAAATGGCCTTATTATGTGTGGCATCCACATTTTGGCTTCAATTAGTTCTAGTTTAGTGTCTTTTTCATTGTGAAACAAATATTTTTGGAAGAGCCAGATCTATGCTAGTCCTAAGTTAGTGGAGCAAGGAGGAGTAAGAGAAGCAAAGCAGTTTTAAGTAGAGGGTACTAGAAAAACAAAGTCCCAGTGATGTGCAAGAGTACAGAGTAGTCAAGAAACTCTCAGTAGTAAAGTTGACTGGTTCATCTGTGTGTGTGTGTGTGTGTGTGTGTGTGTGTGTGTGTTATGTGTGTTGTGTGCATATGGACAAATACACAACAAGAGAATATACAGGGGAATGGGCAGAGGAATAAGCAGCAAGTAAGAAGATTATTTCTCAGAACAGGAACCAGGCAATATAGGCCTAAGGCATTAAGAATTTGTTATATTCAGATTCTTGGTAATGTGTTGGTTCACCTTAATTCAAAACTCCACTTCTCTTAAATTGATTTTAATCACCATGAACGTTCAGGTACTTCAGTTTATCATCTTATGTCAATGCTATTCATCTTGTGTGTATAGTGCTGTGCTTTGTCACTTGGCCATTATACTACCCATTAGTTTCCTTGAATATATTCTTTTCTATAATAACGAGTCAGTGTCAAGAAATCTTGTGGCAAGATCTTGATATATTTTTAACTGGAGGACTCCTTTAAAAAATGAGTCAATGATGAAGGATTGTCTTGTAGTGAAGGGAAAAAGAAAAGTAGAAAGGTAATGAATCTGGACTTTGACATGTCATATATCTTATGCAGGGACACCCAAGAATTGTTGGAGAATGTTGGAAATATTCCAGGAGTTGTCATGGCAGGATGGTAGCCAGGTTGATGATGATGCATTGTCATTTTACTTTTGGAAAATCCTGTGAGGCTCGCTATGGAGTGTGGCAATAGCAATTACAATTACTGTACTTCATTTTATTCACTTGGGCAAAATAATGTCATTCCACTTAAAACATACAAAATTACAAACTAATAATAAAGCTCTCTTAATGGTCCTTAGAGCGAGGAGTTAACTTTGATGATAAAGTGATGTAAGGCTTAATAAACCTTGTTTCTGGCCAAGTCTCAGGGAGAATGAATTCTGTGTGATTTAGCTGTGTGGAATCAATAATAGCTGACTGCTGCCTGGCATTAGTTGAATATGAGGACTGAGCACAGTACTCACACAGGTATGGCATTTGCCCAGGCTTTCTCTGCCTGCCCTCACAGTGCTTCCCTTTTGCTTTTTGCGTCATCAAGTGACACTGCTCTGTGATGTGAGCCTCAAGTGCTTTGGCATGTGTTTGACTATGGCTACCCAACAACGATAGTCTCACTAATGGAATCAAATAAAGCACAGTTAGTTGTTTCAGATATTTATGTTCTAAACAACAATAAACCTTGGATAAATATTTTGAACTGCCAATAGCAAGCTTTGTAGTGAATTGGTTAAATACACCGGCATTGTATTCAAAGATCATTTATAAAATAAAGTTGTTGAGCAGCTCCACTTAGAGCTGTCACTTAAAAAATTTACAAAGCCTGAAGATCAGTTTAATCCTATATAGACCAGGAAAATTTTTATTGCAGAATTTTGAAGAAAGGGTATCTGGACAAAGTCCATGTGTAAGAAGACACTGGACTGACTAAATGTCCTACTTTCTCAGTCTTGTGGACTCAAGAAAAAAAGAAAACTTTCTTGTGAGTGTCCTGGTATACACTAGAACTGAGAATGTAAAATTATCTAAGTAAAAGTCTTGAAAGCATGATGTACAAAATATGCAATTGTAGTCATATATAATAAAATCTATGGGTATCTAGAAGTTTATTCTCTGTACCATTCAGAAAGTAGCTCTTCAGAAAGTTATTTAAGTAAGTCTAAATTAACATAGGGGTAATTAGTTGCATGTTACAAATGAGTAATTGCCTCATGCTGTAATATTTGAGGCAGATGAGATTCTTAAAGTAGCTTAACAAGGATGCATTCCCACAGCCAGTGCTGGGTAGCATCTTCCCTTTGTAAGCTGACCCATGGACACGGTCATTGCCTATTGCTCCTTTGGTTTGACAATTTGATTGAATATATATATATATTTCATTTTCATATTAGTTTTGTTTTATATAAATAGTAATAGTAGTACCTTTATGATATAAATAATGGTAGTGGTTGTAATGCAATGAAATCTAAGAGCCAGTTTACATGCTGAGGATTTAAATGTATTTCTAGGACTTGCAGGCATAGATTGAAGGTCTCTGGAGAGAGGCTTCATGCTCAGAGTTCCAGGCTGAATTCCAGGGCTATGAATAAACCCCAAGGTCGTTTTGTGGATTGTGGGAATAGAAGGGCCATGTGATTCACTTCCTACATGGAATACTGGGATAGTAGGCAAGGGAATTTTTCCATTACCGTTTAAATGGAGAAGAATACAACATTTCAGGATGTCAGAAGGAGTACGAGGGAGCTGGCCAGGGCCCTAGAAGATATAGGGATGAACCATGTAATTGGATGCCAGTTGAGACTGTGTCCCTGACAGCAACCAATTTGGAAAAGCTGGGAAGCTGAAAAGAGGTTATAACTCAGTAAGACTATTGTTGACAGAAATCAACCTCTGACTGTCTGAATTTTTCTCTGGAGGTCATGATCAGTTTAAGCCTGGATACCTAAATTATCCAGCCCTTGGAAAAGGAAGGGAAAGAGGAAAAATCTTAATAGGCTGAGTTTATACTTGAGATGGCTGGAAAGTACACTAGAGTGATCAAGCTTATCTGATGTTAACTAGATTGATTTTTTTGCAACTAGTCAGAAAAGAGTCTCAAAGTAAGATGAAGTTAATATAAAGAAAGTCAAGCTAAATTTTGCCAAACAGAATTTGTGGCTTGAAAATACACATCTGCTTTTTGTTTGCAGGTATGTATAAGTGGTTGTGGGGTTGATACTGGGATTTAAGGCATTTAGAACATTATAAAAAAGATGGGTTGTTGAGGTTTTTTAAGAGATAGAAAATTTGGGTAGCTATAATTCAAATTTATAAAACAACTGTTCACAAATATTTCAATATTATTGGTTTAATGACAACAGATACTCTGTCTTGATACAATTTTACAATGAGATTTGTAATCTAGAATTAATGTTAATGACTTTGCTGTTAGGTTTCTTTAAAAATTCTGTTTATTAAGTGTGTAATGTTTTAATGATAGCATGTGGAGAAGAGGAATTGAGACATTCCTGACCAAATTTTGAGCTGTAGTGGCCTCAAGATAGCTTTAACTTCTTTATTTCTCTTATACAGCAATTTATACTAATTACAACAATTCATTTTAGCTAACACATGTGGAAACATAAAAATGTGGAACCATACATAATGAAATTGAAAGTGATCATAAAAATTTAAAATAAATTTTAACATGAGTGGTTCCATGCAGCTGCATATTCAGACTACTTCTTCCTATTTAGTTCCCCAAATATTTCATTGTTTTTGTTATTTCATGATCACTACAAATGCCATAGCCCAAACAATTTTGAGCAATAAGTAAAACAGGAGAAATTCATTATCATATAAACTTCTTAGAAATAATATTGAGTTTCAAATCATTGGAAATAGTAATAACCAAATTAGATGCTCTCAGACTTTTCTAATACAAAATATATGTTTCTCCATTCTCTTACTTGAATACTTGAGCAATTAAATGCCACCAGCAATGTTAGATTTGATTAGGGGTTTTGGCTTACTGCTTAATAAGCTTGGCTATGAATATTAGCTCACTATCTTTTAGATCTAGAAAAAAATCAGAGTATTACAAGTGAGTTGAATTCTCTTTTTTTTAAATATCTTACTTGGTTTTAGAAGACCAGCGATCACAAGGCAGTGAAAGTACTAATAGTAGCAGAAATTAACAAATTTGCATATACAAGAGGTGGGGATGGGGTGAGTGGAGCAAGTATAGTAGAAAACACATGAGAAAAGGTGTAAGAATCTGAAAAAATGTTTATATAAAATGTTTCCCATCAATCAGTATGTCTATCATATCTGGTGTGAAGAGGAAAAAGCTTTGGATGGCTGGAGAAGTATACAGGACCATATTATGGAGAACCTTAATTTCCATGCATCAATTAGGACTTTATGCCGGTCATTTCTAATGGACATTCCACAGAGCCATAGAGTTACCTTAATCATTGTGACTGCCATTTTCTTGAGAAAGAAAGGAAATTGGGGTTGATTATTATGCTTGAAGGGAGTATTGATCATTAATAATAGCCAATGAGGAAAATGGGAAAGGGTGTGACCAATAATCAGGACAAGTTTTTTTAGAATGGCACTGGTGTTTAAATAAGATCATGTGTTAGAATTTTGTTATGTTGCCCATAGATTAGGTTTATTCACCTGTGCTAAGCAACCACAGTATGGAAACAGAAATGAGAAAAAGGAAAGTTGATCAGAGGTGTTATTATATAGAATAAGTCATTATAGTATAAAGTAAGTTAAGAACAGAAGCTGTCCTGTGGTCAAACAAAAAAGCCAACCTTCAAATTTAATGTGTTAGACCAATAATGGTTGATTTCTTGCTCTCATGACTAAAGTAGGTTGAGTGGTTTTAAGGTTGAATTGTGTCCCGCAAAAGATATTTTGAAGATCTGATCCCTAGGACCTAAGAATGTAACCTTATTTTGAAATAGGTTCTTCACAGATGTAGTCAAATTAAGATGAAGCCATTAAAGTGGGCCCTAATGTAGTTTAACCAGTCTCCTTATAAAATGGTGAAATGTGGGCACAGATACAGACACATGAAGAAAGAAGATAATATCAAAAGACACAGAAAGAACAGACTATTTACAAGCCAAGCCTGAAGCTACCAGAAGCTAGGGGAAAGATGTGGAACTTCCTTCCCTAGAGCCTTCAGAGAGAGCACAGATCTATTGACAGCTTGATTACAGAGTTCCGACTTCCAAAGCTGTGAGACAATATATTTCTATTGTTGAAGCCACTTAGTTTAAGGTACTTTGTAATGGCAGTGCTAGGCCACCAGTACACTAATTTCCACCTTTTTATAATTTCACCATCTGAAAGGTGCCTTCAAGATAGCCTCAACAGAGAGAAGCATGAAAGTTGCACACTGTTTCTTATTTGTCTTGGTGAGAAGTGACATAAGTAACTTCCATTCATAGTCCAATGGCTAGAAATAGACATATGGTCTCAATTTAACTGCAAAAGAGCCTGGAAAGTGTTTTTAGTATTTGATGTACAAACACTATCTTCTTTGCAACAGCTGCTGAAGTAGATGTATCTGGCCTCTTTTTGTTTGTTTATTTTTAAGGGGGAGAGAGAGAGAGAAAGACAGAGTGAAAGAGAAAGAGAGAGAGCAGGGGGGAGGGGCAGAGGGAGAGAGTCTTAAGCAGGCTCTGTGTTGGGCATGGGGCCTCACACCAGGCTCAATCTCAGGACCGTGAGATCATGACCTGAGCTGACACCAAGAGTTGGACACTTAACCGACTAAGCCACCTAGGTGCCCCAATGTATCTGGCCTCTTAGTAGTAGTGGGAAAATTGTTCCTAACTTAAACATTAATTTTTGGATAGGAGTAATTCTACTCTTAAATAAGAGTAATCTTAACTAGTTGATATGAAGCACCTGACATAGAGACTACTTTCAGTAGGCCATTGTTACTAAGAATTAGAGGATTTTTGTAGAATGAGTTCTGCCAGAGGATATGAGGACTGAGAATGTTAGTGTCCTGGTGATATTTCTTTTTAAAAGTCTGAAGATATCTTGAAATATCTTAGATCTTGCCTATTATCAAAATATTGGTAGAGTTGGATAAGAATTCAGCAATTTGGGGAACACCAACCTATTCACTCTGCTTTTTTACTCTCACTGACTCATTTTACTATTCATACGTGAATTGATGTGTATCATATATGATAACTTGCTAAAGATTAGGCTTCTTCACTTTACATTTGTATCACTCACTAAGTAAAAATAGAAAAAAAAATTAAGTACATAAGAGAACATGTAGGCAAATAACCAATAATTTGTCCCAGATAAACATCATTTTACTTGACATCCTTTTTATATTTATCTTCTTAAATAAAAATAAGCATAAATATAAATACTGACCAGACATATTGTGTTATACTGAAAATAAAAGGTAAAGAAATTCTGAGCTTCTATTTATTTATCATTAAGTGAAATTTTAGAAATTTATGTTTCCAAATAACTTTGTATTTGAAACAAAACCATTATATAATGTTATATGGTAACGAAAAGCAGAAAATGTTCTATAGTCTCTGTCCATTTACCTTACAAACATAATATTTGTTTGTGCTTTTGAAGAATTTTGACTTAAAAATGGTTCTAGAAAGCAGCTACAGGGAGCAGTATTTGGTCTTTTTTGAGTTATTCTTGATGATCCCTGTCTTAATAAAATTGCCACATAGTAAGTTGAGTAATGTGGCTTATACTAATGAACTCAGATAAATAACAATGTTATCAGTAAGGGAAGCACATGACAAAAAGGAATCCATTTCCAAAGTATTTTAATCTTGCAAAGGATTCTAAGATTAAGGGAAAACAGTGCAAATAATTGCAAAAGAGCTGAGAAGAGGCATAGAAAATCAGTTGAAAGTTTGCATGATTTGGCAGTCAAAAAGTACAGTCAAAACAATAATGCAAATAATTGCAATATAACAATAATCTGTTAGGACTACCAAAGTATGATTTTTGTTGTTGTCGTTAAAGCAAGGAATAATTCCATCTTCTATACTGCCACAGAAAGTGCATTGGAAATGCATTTTGCCACCCAGAAAGAACAAAAATTACAGGGAATAATAATGGCAATGACAATGATTAAAGAGAAAGACCTATTAAAGAATAAAGCAAATGAATTTTTGATATTGCTGAGTGATTAATATAACTTCAGAAAGTCATTGATTCTTCGCCACACTATACATTTATCATGGGGTCGTAAAAGAAGAACAGGGTCAGGTGTGACAAACTATGGTCTAAGTCTTCTGTAGACTGTTCTTTAATACATGCTGGCTATCGTGAAGTCTTCCCTGTCATGAGAGTCCTCGCTGATCTCCTACTAATGCAGTAAACAGCATGTTTTTAGAGTTGGTGGTTCGGAGTTCTGTACCCCCTCTGATAACATTCTGTCTTGCTGTTCATTCCTGCTTCCCTCCATATCAGGCACACTCTATTTCAGGAGTAGAAGACAAGTGAACTCATAATTCATGAGGCTGCAATTTGACTATTTCTTACATGCCTGGGGTTTTGCTCCAAAAGCAGTTTGATAGCAACAAGACACTATAAACCTTATCTTAAAACCCTTATCATGATACTCCAACAGAGGCCAGCATTTTAGACAGACCAGATATATTAGAGATAGGTAAAGCAGGTAAGTAATGACTAGGTGAAGGCTGGACTATTGTACGAGCCACACAGGCGCCCCAGAAAGTGATAGAATAAAGCAGCATGTAGTAGTGATCAGAATCCTGAAACGTCATGCTAGTTTTGTTTTGTTTGTGAAAACTAGAAATTTGATAAGCCTAGTTAGAGAATGGTAATTAGGGGCGCCTGGGTGGCTCAGTCGTTAAGCGTCTGCCTTCGGCTCAGGGCGTGATCCCATAGTCCTGGGATCTAGCTGCGCAAGGAGCCCTACATCGCGCCCAGCACTGGGCTCCCTGCCCCGCTGGGAGGCTGCTTCTTCCTCTCCCACTCCCCGGGCTTGTGTTCCCTCTCTCGCTGGCTGTCTCCATCTCTGTCAAATAAATAAATAAAATCTTAAAAAAGAAAGAGAATGGTAATTATTTTCTTTTTCATGTATTTTCAACTATACGACAGGAATAAAACATTATTTTCTAATTGGTCTTTCAAAGATTTAACATTACTTAATACATAATATTGGACTGACTGCCCACTTCCTTTTAAGTCACTGTCCTCTCCCCAACGTTTCCAGTTTCTCTTAACATGTTTTCCAAACATGGGTGAAAGAGTAACATGAATAGCTGTTATTTAATTGAGTATTATTGTATGCTAGACACTGACCTAGATCTGTTAAATTATTGGTAGGCACTGTTCTTACTTACACTACCAATGTAAAAACTAAGGCAGAGAAAGGGTAGGTGACTTTTCCTGGGCCACATATATTTAGAGCGCTTTATGCCTTGATGCAGATTTAGACAGTGTGGCTCCAGAGTTTGTCCTCTCAATGTCTGCCTCATACTGGGCTAAAATAGAAGCATCCTCTTTCCATATCTGTCTTGGGCCCTTTCACAGCTAATAAGTAACAGAAACAGAAGAAGCCTTACTCAGTTGGTGCCTCCCCAATTTTACATTCATCAGAATCACCTGGAGACTTGTTAAAGCATTTTCCTGAGCCCCCCCGCCCCCCGCCCCCTGTGTTGGAGCCTACAAGTTTGCATTCTAACAAGTGTCCGGGTAGTTCTGATGCTGCTGATTTATAGTCTACCCTTTGAGTTTCACTGCATTCGATTGTATTTAATTAAGTCATAAGCTATTCCCTATTAACATCCGGACGGTGTATCTTTAAGTACCTCAGAATGTGACTCTTTCTCTCAACCTGTACCTAAGTTAATAGGGACATAAAAGGAGGGCCCCTTGTGGGAATCAGTAGTTTGTTCACTTAGACATAGCATTGACACTTATAGTTTTCTTTGTGGACAAATCATTCCTGTGAATAGATGGCAGAAAGAGAGATTTAGGTTAGTGTTTGCAAGAATTTTCAAAGATTTTTTTTTGTATCATAAGAACAAGATATGAGCAGGATTAAAATTAATTCAGTTTTGGTCCCAAGATGTTGACCCTTCTAATTAGGTATGAACATTTTGTTAGATTAACAAGAAACTTTATCTTGAATCAATTGTTGATGAAATCACTTCTCTATTTTCTGATCTGTGTATTTCATCGCATAAAAATTACCAGCCGTTAAGCTAGTAACAGAAGCATAAATGAGAAGATAGTAGAGTAAGCAGTGCTTTCAGAGGAATTAATTTTTATTTTAACATTGTCATTTTTCCTCCGTAGCATTTTTGCCCGTAGCTTTGACTTTGCTAAAATATTTCCCAAAGGAATAAAGTTAGTAATGCATCTGTTAAAGGGAAAAGAAAAATCTTTTTTTTTTTCTGTCTCACTGTACTCAGGCCTAAATAATTTCCCCCCCTTTGGAAAGAGACATTTTAATATGTCACGTTTCAGTTCCAGCTCAATAAACAACCATTTATTTACAATTTTAAAACAATCTTCAGCCTAGTCAGGTAAGAATTATTTCAAAAGAATAAAAACATTTTCATTTCCCATCACTGCCAAAAAAGAAAAGAACATGAGTTATGAGTCTTGCTATGTTGTCTTAAGTTGATTACTATGGAATGATTAAAAAACTGGCTGTGCTGTCAGTGCAGAGGAGTACATTATAAGTGTAATAACAGCTTAGGGATACAATCCATCAATGCCGCACTTGGAAGAAAAAAAAAGTTGATCTATTTCTTTGGTCATCATTTTCAGCATATTAGATGACAAATAATTGTACATTCATCAATAACAATAGATTAAAGTTGAAATGATTTATTGCTATTACACTGCTGTTATGATGGAGCACCGGGTCAGTCAAGCATCAGCGGGGTCTGTATTTAATTTTCATGGGTCTCTTAGCAGAAATAATAGACAGAGAGTAAACCACCTGAAACAAGGTAGATCAAAGTTGTTGACAAGTGATTTGTAGGTTGGTTCTTCATGACTGGTGGAAGAGAGGCGATAGGACCTCTTTGGCGGGCTTGTTGAACCACTAAATCAAGCAGACCTTATGGAGCTCAGGCTAACATTCAGCCAGGCAGCACATGGAAATATGAAATCTACACAAATATTAACTTCATTTAATATTACCCAAAGGTAATGGAATGCTGTACATGTTCCTGGGACCAAACCAGGCAACTTAAATAATCTGCAAATCTCAGGTAGACTAATAAAAATCTGCTTCTTAGGAAGTAGTCTAATTGTTTTTGTATCCACTAACTCTCGAAAAGTTGATGTGATCATGGAAAATTGCATAATATATTCATCTTACTGTATTTATTATATCTTCTTAAGCAAGGTGAGAATTACTTATATTCAATGTATTTGAACATTTAAATTTCAATTCAACAAGAATTTACTAAGCAGCACATTGGCTGGGTTTTCTCAAAGTGTGGTCTATGGACTATCTGTATCAGAATCACCTGGGATTCTTGCAAAAACACATTCCTGGACTCCATCCAGACATAACTAGTGATAATTTCTGGGATAAAGGCTAAAAGCGTGGATTTCTACAGTTTCCTGGGTGATTCTGATGGGATCGGAACTTTAAGAATGAATGTGTTAAGATCAGATATTATGGACAAGCAATAGTAACTATACTATGTCAGTGGGTTTCAGGAAAGCCTGCCCATTCTGGGGTTTAGGCATACCTAGAGACAAGTAAATATAGCTCGTAAGAATTCAACTATGCGTGGATCCTTATAATCCCCCTACCTAAACCTTAGGTTTTTAAGTGATTTCTTTACATTTTAAGGGACTTACTTGGATTTCTCATGTGAAACATTGTGATACAATCCCTTGTCTGCGAGTCTATGAAATAATTTTGTGCATTGTGTCACCCAATATGCATCTTTATTGATTTATTATATGTTTACTAATCTGTTTGTGTTTTTTAACTTATTGTCCATTTTCTGTTTGTGCATTCTCTTTAGTATACAATTCATAGTAGCTATAAAAGGATTTAGTAAAAGCTGGTAAACAGCATAATTAATTAAGATAAAATATTTGAGGATGTTGAATTTTGAACTGTCTTCACTTAGTCTTTCCTGTTATTTAAAAAAATAGACATTGGTTTTGGAATTCAAGAATAAATAATTTCTTCCTACTCAAAGTGATGGAAAAAGGGTCATTCTGAGAACTTACACTCTGAGATGTGTTTTCAGTAGGGATTTGTCAATTAAAGGTAGGGGGAAGACTTATTATAAATACCTTTCATCTAATTCATAAGTAGAAGACCTTGGATTGTGCCAGGCCAAAAGAAAGGTCTCAAAATAATTTGGTCTTATAATTAATCATAGAGAAATGACCAGTTCAGAATGGAAAGAAGTAGACTAATAAATCAGTGCTTTGTTTATTGCTGCTGAAGTAGAAATCGGAACTGCTGGATTGGCAGAAAATTCCCATCTCATGGGCAGCAGTGGTGATTGGTAATATCTACCCAAAGCACCATGTTTAGAAGTTGCCTCAAAAGTAGACCCAGAGAAAAGTAGCTTATTTGACAAATGAAGTAAGAAAGGGAAGTTGGGAAAGTTAATAATGGTGAAGTAAATGTGAAGTTATTACTATAGGCAGTTGGGGCTCACTCCCGCCAGAGACCCCTTAAAACATCCTGTAGAAAGAATATGGCTCAGGGGTAATGAGTCTGGGTAGTAACACCAACTTTCATTATACAATGAGTGAGGGTTGCTCCTCTGACATGCTCCTGGGACACTTGGCCCTTCTGGCTCACCCCATACACTGACGGTCAAACAGACTCCATAGAGAGAAATAGGGGCTTGAGGTCAGAAAACCTTAGTTAAGTATTGGAACTGTCCATAGAAATGCAAACTGACCTCTGAAGTGGGCCAGGGAGATTTGAGCAGGGCGTTGATAGTGTCTGCTTAAAAAAGATTCTTAGGTTAAATCTGGACTTAACAAATGAGAATATATTCACAGATGTCTTAAATGTCTCTGCTGGTTTTGCCATACTTTAACTTATTATAATCCCCAATGATTGCATTTCATGGAAACTAAATCTCATCATATTTCTCCATGGTATACATATGTTCCCTCTGTATGGTTGATTGACAGAAATAAATGTAGGAGCTCCACATACATGCCCTTAATGTCTTTAATTAGCAGTAGCCCTAGGGACATAGAAATGACTTTCACAGTGGAAGAATAAAGACCAACAGCATTCCTATTGTTTGATGATGCTGTTTGGGTGGTGAAGGCTGAGTTCTCAGATTTAATTTGGTAAACATAGTTTTGTGTGAGGTGGTTGTCACAATACTGCAAATATTTGAAATCATGTCATTACATTCCCTAATTTAAGGCTTTTAAAAAAGACATATTTAATAGTCTTAGCTGCGAAGGCAACAATGTCTAACAAGAAATCTGTCTACTGATGTTTGTAATTTGCAACAGTATCCCTGTACAGAGCAGTGTACTAACAATCACTGATAGTACTAATTATTCCTTTCAGTTTAAGAAGAAAATGAGAAGTGCTTAATAATCAATCTCAAGTTTATTAGGAGCTAAATTCCATTGGATGTGAGAGGTAGTTTTGCAGTAAGAATCCCAGAGAAGCACATCCAGTGGCCTGGAGCCCTGCTGAAATTAAAATCATTAGGAAACAATTAACAGATGTGGATTTAGCAAACCAGATGACTGGCTAAACTCAACTTTGAAAAACCCCACACCTGTCAATAGTTATCATCAGCAAAGTAGTATGTATAGTTAAAAAAAAAAGAAAAAAAAGAAAAAAAGCTTTAATTTTCTGTCCAGTCAAATCTAAGTGTATCACACTCAATTTTCCTTCCTTAGTAATCTAAATAATTTCCCACCTTGCTCATGATGAATGTCTTGCCAGTTCCTACTCAGTTCCTCCACTTTACACGACCTAATTAAAGAAAACATTCCATGATTGCCTATTTTTTCTCATGCATGACAACCTATTATTTTTTCTACCACCTGATTAGGGCTTTATTACCCTTGGATTTAGATTGATTTGCTGAGCACTTTAATAAAACACTACTTAGTTTAATTTAAAGGGCTACAGGTTTCCTTCATTCATACAATTATTCTTATAACCATCTCACATTCTAAGTACACCACAGTACCCCCAAAAAGCAGTTTTAGATTGCCACTGAACAAGGTTATAAAATAAGAATCACAGGTGACATTCCTGTTGAATATGGGCAGTGCGGTTTCCATTGTGGGCAGTCATGAGAGGACATTTTGCAATATAATTTGTCAAGAGTGATAAATCTATTTCATCATATCTGTCAGGAATGGCTCCTGTGTATTAAAGCCACTATAAAGTTTGCTCAAGATAAACCAAAACTTTCATATGATTAAATAATAATACGTTTATGATGACAAATTACATTTTCTGTGTTATCTACAATGTGAGCCAAAATTAGATAGTTAGAGTTCAAATGGATGATGATGCATTTTGATTTCATATCTAGTGAATTTTTATTAAATGAATGTGCAACATTTATAAAACTGTCTTTTATTTTGGACCTTTTACTAGAGAGTTGTATTCTACTTGTAAAAAATAAGGGGACACACATATCCACATTGAATAACTTACTAATTGAATAAATTGCCAGTAGAAAGATAGAGAAAATATTTAAATATTCACTGGAGGACACATTGAGCTGTTTTGACACTAAGCAGTTACAGATGGAAAGAAATTCCAGTCCTAGGAACAAGTCATAAATCCTGCTCTTTAGTGGTGGAAGACAGGTGTTGTTCCGCAGTAGGCTAGAAAAGATAGCCTAGTGAACCTCACTGGAGTCCAGGAACTAAAGAAATATTGACAGAAGGTTCAGTTGTACATAATCTAATCAGAGATTCAATCATTTATTTATTTATTTACTAAGTGCTCTGTGAAAGATTTAGAACAAAAGGTTTTCCACAATTTTAAAAACCTCAGGGGGCTTGCAATCTCATTGGACTAACTGGGTTTATTTGTCAAAGGGAATTTAAGGAGGCCAGGCTTGGAATTAGCCCTGTAGGTGTTAAGGAGCTGTATAAATCCCAAGTATTTGCTTTTAGGATTCTCTACTGAGGGAACTGAAAGAATGGAGATGGGAAGTGGTTTTTGGCCAAATGGGTATTTCTGTGATTTTTAATACCACAGGCAGGTGTGCACACACACACACGCACACACACTTTTTTTTATACTTGTGAAAGTTAGAATTAAGAGCTTTCCAAACTTAGTAGCATTCATGAATCAAATAAAGACATTTTAGTACCTGTTTCAGATTGGGCAAATTGGGATTTCTTCCCAAGGATTTCTGTACAGCAGCCCATCAGCCTGTGGAAATCTGGGAGTCACTAGGTAGTCACTTCCTAATTTGGTCAGTGAAAGAATTCAGTGTAAACATCACCTGTCTGAATAGCCAGGGTCAGTGAATATGAGTGTTGTGAAGAGTTTTGATTTCTGTAGAACGTGAGATAAAGATAAATCTAGATAGGTATTTTGGGGTATGCATAACAGAAGGATTGAAAAAATGGTAGGTGTAGAGTGATCACACAATATATTGTCAAGATCAGAACAATTTTGAAAGTAATAGTGGTTGCTGGTGATAGCTATACTGCTGTAACAGTCATGACACAGGATAGTCCCAGGCTAACAAGATACAAGTTTGCCCTATGTGTGTACCTCCATGTTTCCCATTGCCTTTTTCTCCTGATTTGTCCTCAAACCCCACAAGACATGGCTCAAGAACAATATCAGTGTTATTGATGCTCATATCACCATCTCTATCATCTATGTCCTTTGTGACTACCGTGATTTCCTCTTTATGTTCATCTCTTTTATTATTGAAACTTAGCTGCTGGGTCAATTCATTTTTTTCATCTCTACTCTTTGTCATCTATCTCAGTAGCATCCATGTGGATGCCACAGTCAACTGCCTGGCCCTTCAGTTCCTGAATTTACTTGTCTGTAAAGATCTCTCAGCTGCACTGGTTGTTTCAGACACACTTAGCTGTTCATTGCCGGGTATCCACGTTCTAAACATTGTCCTCACCAATAACTGCATTACTATCAAAATCTTAGTGTCAAGCATTTTATTTTCAAAACACCAAATTTTATTTTTTGACTTCCTTACTCTCTAATACCTCTATTGTAGCAACTTAAGAATTCCAAATCATTTACCCACATCAGTATTTCATTATTTGTCAAGATATGTCTCCTTCCATATTTATTGCTTCACTCACCTTAGAGATGACCTATTATCATGGCCACCCACATTGAAAATATCCTTAAAAATTTTATTCTACTCTTTCTACTCCTTGACCAACCCAAATTTAAACTTAATTATCTACATTTCCACATCTACAGCAGAATAACTGAAATTTTTGAGGGGAAAAAAATCACTCTACAAAGAAATTGCTTTCTTCTCTTTCATATCAACCAATTAAAATATAGTCACAAACCAATCACAGTGTCATAGCGGATACCAGAAGTATTGGCCAAGGGCTGACTTTATTAAGCCTTAAGTGGGCACATGATACTTAATCCTTTTATATTTCTGAGGTAAGATCTCTTTCCTCCTCTTTGAGAAAACTATATATTCCTCTTTCTTGCCGATTTTTCCCCACCTTTACCATTACCTAGTTACACCTGATTGAGAAAATAGAAGTAATCAGGAACAAATTACCTCATCTTCTCATTAGAAGCCTATCTCCATAATATCAGCATTCTTAGTACGACTCTAGATTCTATGCCTTCTCTGCTTTCAGTAGCCGCCTCTTTCTTCCTTCATCAATTTTTCCCTCTTACCCTCTCTCTCCCTCTCTCCCTTTCCCTCTCCCTCTCCTTCCTTCCATACCCCCTAACCCCTTGCTACTTTAACCAGCCAAGATCATTTTTAAAAAAACTTTTTTTTAGATTTATTTTTTTATTTGAGAGAGGGAGTGCACAAGTAGGGGTAGGGGAAGAGGGAGAGGGAGAGCAAACTCCCCCTCCTGAGCATGGTATATAGATGGTATATATACTTGGGCTCCATCCCAGGACCTGAGCCAAAACCAGGAGTCGGACGCTCAATCGTCTGAGCCACCCAGACACCCCCAGGATCATTTTTTTGAGTGTATTCTAGCATCATCCATCCTATAATAATAATAATAATAATAATAATAATTAATAATAACAGTAATAATTCTTGAACCTTGCATCCTTCTAAAGCCACTACCTCCTTTCTCCATCTCTTTCACAGTAAAAAAACCTGTTGAAATAATTGTTCACTCTCACAGCCTTAATTTCCTTGCTTTCCATTCACTACCCAGCCCCCTCTATCTGTTTTGTACTCATTATTATATGGAAATTATTTCTAACAAATTTATCAGCAACCTTCATATGATCAAACCGTTCATTAACAACCTTTGCCTGGTCAAATCCAATGGATACTTTATTACCTATACTTATTGACCTCTTGTAAGCATTCCATACAATTGGATCCATGACTTCTCATTGAGTGTTCTTGCCACCCCTTTTGGCTATATCCTTTAAAATCCCGCAAGCTGGTTGTCATTCTCTACCAATCTCTGATTTTAGAATTCCCCAACGGCTTAGTCCTTGTCTCTCTTCTCTATGTATAATATCACCCTTAGTAACCACTTCTATGGCCTTAAATGACATTTATATACCATTTAAATATACATTTCTCTATCTCAAAATTCTTTTCCAAACTTCTAGATTTTTATTTTCAGTTGTTTATTTGATATTGTATTTGACTTTTATTATGCATTCAGAACAAAAATTTTGATTCTGGCCCTTCCACCAAAACCTGTCCCTTTTCTAGTCTTGTCCATCTAAATAAGTAACGCTGTCATCCAACCAGTCACTGAATCCAACCAGGATTCATCAGGTCCTCTGATGAATACTATAGGTTCCTGACGTACACCTTCTCATTCCCATTGTATTAGTGCTATTAGATCCCCTTGATAATCAGATTAAGTACCCCGGGTAGTCCAATAGCCCTTTTATTTGCTTCCTTGTCAAATCATATGAAAAGCTCAAAGTGTACTGTTATAGCTTCTAGTTCAGATGAAATCTTTTGAAGTCCCTCAACAGAAATGTTCATCAATTCCCCTACCCTTCTGGAAACTAGAACCGCCAACCCTACAGAGCTTAAGGTAGTTATAACAGTATAAATTACACAAATGTGTCCTTATGAGTGGTGATGAAAAGAGCCATTCTCTTACCAAGTGTTTGTTCTTACATGTTCCAGCTATTGATTATTGGCTCTTGGTTAAGTGCATGGACCTTATCATAGTGGACAGCCACTCAGTCTTGCAAGGCATTGTTCTTGAGATGACACTTTAGCTGAGTTTTCAACATATAATCCCACTATTATATCAGGGCAGCCATATGCATGGTCAGAGGAGAGCAGACATTTATTGTCTCAACATATGCTTTTGTAGTAATAAGAGTTCATAGTCTAAGGCAATGCTTTATATGATAACATGACAATGGATTGAGCCTTTGGATGGTGCTGGAATAGGCATTTGAGCAGGGAAACTGAACCTTAAGCACATCACTCTGTATTCTGTTACTCTCTATTCTGTCAGGCAGCTGTTTCTGGGTGATGGAATATATACTCAAAGAACCAAGAAAATAACTACAGGGTGGGTCTGAGTACCCACTGAAATGAATAAGAGATGGACTCAGTCCAGCACTCACATGGCTCCTGATCAAAGGAGGACCTTGATGGTATTTCAGATCCTCCTGTACAACATCAACTCAGATCCTGTATCTTTTTTTAAAAAAGATTTGATTGATTTATTTGAGATTTTTAAAAGATTTTATTGATTTATTTGAGAGAAAGAGAGTGAGAAAAAGCACAAGCGGGGAGGAGAAAGAGAAGCAGGCTCTCCGCTAAGCACAGAGCCCCATGTGGGGCTCAATCCCAAAATCCTGAGACCATGACCTGAGCCCATGACCTGAGCCAAAGGCAGCAGCTTAACTGGCTGAGCCACCTAGGTCCCCCTCAGATCCTGTATCTTATCAGTCCTTGAAAAGTCTGGGTATTCCCTTTTTTATAGTGCATGGTTACCCTGGTAAATATACTCAGATTCCTTGGGGAAAACATTAAAGTGCTGAAATTACTCTATCCTGCATTTGCAAATTGCAAATTCTCAAGGGGAATCCTATCTTTCCTTTAATTAGTGGGCTTAGGATATGAAAACTGACTTAGATCTGGAAACTGAATGAAGATCACAATTTTCCTTTGAGGTAAGCCTTCTTTTCACCATCTCTTCTATTATAATTAAGATTATCCTTTTGATTATTCAGGTAGAACACATTCTAGTTGGCTGTTCATCTATATTGCCCTTCACAACATCATGATATATTTTCATTGTCATAGATCTCTATAGTTCAAAATATTCTGATTTCTTCTACTTATTAAGATGGCTATACGAGGACTTGCTATTTGTTAAGCCAGTTTCATCTACCTCTCCCTTTTTTCTTACATTCTTCTCACTGGTCTCTGCTCCTCTGAAGTTCTATATTCAAATTCCATGATGGCGTCTCCTACTATCACACCTGGATTGGAGATGGATGATAACCATTACCAGATTTCTCAAAGATGTCACTGTTCCTCCTCATAGATACATTCCTTATTGACCTAGCAAAGACAGAGTCCTCTGGCCCCTTGGAGAAAACAGCCAGGTTTTATGTTATCAGGCTTTACATAATAAATAGCTTCACATATTTCACCTTGTAGCCAACAAATCACATACTACTGCCTGAGAGCAATCTTCTCTGACAACCCTGTGTAAAGAAGTCTTTGCTGCTGCTGCTTTATTATACCACTGTATTTATTTCCTTCAGAATACTTCAGGAGAATCTGGAAGCCATCTTTTTTAGGTAGTAGATTATTTGATTAATGTCTGGTTCCCCCGTAGAATGTGAACATTTCAGTGACAGCAGTATTGTTTGTCCTACCATATGTTTAGCTCTTAGGAACTGAAAAATATATTTTTAGGAAAAGTGAAATTTTTGGTTTCTAGAAAGCTCTTACACCCTCTTCTTATGTGAAGAAAGTGCTTAGATGCATAGAAAGTAGAAAGTATCTGCTAGGGGCTTAGGTTTAGTAAGTGGCACTAATTCTTCTGGTTCACACATGATTACCCAACACAGCAAATCTCTGTATGTTAATAAAAGGTAATTTTATTTTTTGTATATATTTGAAATATTATAATTATATTGTGCCCTTTTCTATTACATAAAAAAGCAAAGGACTGCATTTTATATCAAATAATATTTTTATGGTAGATATTATGGTATATAAGTAAAGAGAATACCCACATCTAATCAAATAACAGTATTTGGAAACTTCTGATCTTTTATATTATGCCCTGAGATAGTGATAAAAATGTGTTTCTTTTTAAATATCTTGTAGATTATTCTATCTAACTGCTAATACTCTTTCCCAGATTCAAACTTACAAAAACATATGCACATTAATTAGAACGGGAAAAGAGAGAGATCATAATCCAATAAAAATTTTGGGATGAGAATTCTGAAATTTTACTATAGTCGGAAGACTCATATTGATGTATGTAATATGCAAAAGTTCATTATAGGAGTAAATTCAGTTCTTATGTAGGAAAACTCACTTGTTAAGGAAACATCTCAGTAGAATAAGAAATTTTAGTAAAGATTTAGCACCATGCTTTCTCTTTTCTACAGAAAAAAATAATCAGGGATAATGCCCTTAAAATAATAAACAAGCAATGATTTAGGGTATGTTATTCACTTTCCATGGTAATGACCAAATTACTGATTTTCAATAAATACTTCATTTTTGCAGTCTTTTCTAGTGAACATTTTCCCTCTTGGATATATGGAGCCATACTTTGTCAAGGGTGTATGAATTAAAACATTGTGCCTCTCTAAGCCTACTTAAGTCTATTTAAATTAGCTTTAAAATACAAAATCTTGGGGCGCCTGGGTGGCATAGCGGTTAAGCGTCTGCCTTCGGCTCAGGGCGTGATCCCGGCGTTGTGGGATCGAGCCCCACATCAGGCTCCTCTGCTATGAGCCTGCTTCTTCCTCTCCCGCTCCCCCTGCTTGTGTTCCCTCTCTCGCTGGCTGTCTCTATCTCTGTCAAATAAATAAATAAAATCTTTAAAAAAAAAATAAATAAAATAAAATAAAATACTAAATCTGGACATTCACAGCGTGGTTTAAACTAGGAACCCATAAGATCTTTATAATTGTATACTTAGACAAATTGATCAGAAATTTGTATGAAAATAAAATACTAAATCTGGACATTCACAGCGTGGTTTAAACTAGGAACCCATAAGATCTTTATAATTGTATACTTAGACAAATTGATCAGAAATTTGTATGATTGTTAAACTCCAGAAACAATATATAGATATATAAATAAGTTCTACAAAAGCCCAGTTTTATAGTTTTGAACAAGATAAGGAGATACAGTATTAATAGGATGAGAGTATGCAAGTTTTTTAGTATGGAACAAACTTTTAAAAATTTTCAGATAATAGTTTGCTCGCTAATACTGCTAATTGACTAGAGCAAAAGCTTTGAAAGGATACATATACAGGAACATTTTTTTAAAACTTAGTGTCATTTTTTAATTCTTGGGGGTATTGGTTTAGTGCATCAGCAGAATCTTTTAAATTTGTTGTAATTGTGAGGAAGATGTATATTATTATTTTTACTATTGATATTCACGAACCAAAATAGAGCAAGATTTCATATATTTATTTTACTTCCAAGATATTAAATAGATGTATTACTTTAGATGAGTAGGAGATAACTGGTCAATAGTCAGTCAAGACAAGAGCATATTAGACAGGTCATAGAGCATGTGCAATTGTTTTGTAGCTAAGTGACATGCATTTGGGCTCTTTTATTTTTGTCCAGGTGTCTCAGTTGGTAAGTTTAATTTTCATATTCTAGAAACCTTGGTCACAGTTTTTGAGAATGAAAGATGTTTACCATGAAATTCCAGGAAGAGAGTATCCTAAAATGGGGAGTGGGATGTACCAGATAAAGAATGCTAATTTACAAAGATAAAACCTGAAAACAAGAAAAGTGAAACATACAATGAAATGAAAGATTCAGTGGCACAGAAAGCAACCAGATTTTCTCCCAGTATTGATAACTCTGTTCTAACAAGGTTATTCTCTATGGCCCTGTGGTACAGATAATCAGTCTTCAGAAAGGGAGCAGGGACATTTTCACATGTATATTCAAGTGCTCAAGTACAACATACAAGTAGGTGGACACTGTTATTTATTACAGTATTGTTTCAATAGTAGTTAATCATTTTTACTTTATGAAATAATTCCATGAGCAATAAAGAAGAGTTGGGTATCTCAGTGAACTATAAAGTACAAAAATTTCTCTGAGTTTTTTTTGTGCCTCAGTTTCCTCTATTTTGGATAAATGGCAATAAATAAGGTTTTTGTCTAGTGCATTTTGATTTCCAACATAATATTTGAAAGGTTTGTAGTCTGGACAACAAAAGGAACTTGCAGGGAAGAGCTTCTGGTTGATAAGATTGTAGGTTTGCATGATCCTGTTGATTTATGACTTCGGGGTTGCTTACTCACCATCCCAGTTTGTTCTGTATTCATTAAGGAGAGTGAAGAAACTGACATATGGGAAATACACCATTTCAGTTCCAGACACTCTGACATATTTTAAAGCTTAATAGATGGAGTTATTCAAATGCAAAACAACTACATTCAAGTCAGTATGCAAAAACATGTTGAAATTTTCCTCTTATCAAAACAGGAGGCAAGGCCTGCCCAGGTTCAAAACCATTACTTTTTTTTGGTAGATAAACATCAAAAATAATTTTCTGCATTTGTTGGTGTTAAGATAAGGTGCTTTATCAGTGTAATAGTTGAGAATGATATGCTCTAGTAATATTCTGATGAATTACATGATTATAGTTAAAATGAACAATTTCATCATGCTTGAATTAATAATGGTGCTATGATTTGGCAAGCACTCTTGCAACATTCTCTAACTCATTACTTCAGAAGACAGACCTATATGGTCTGTCCATTGTTTTAGAAAATGTGAGTTGATCTAGTTTCAAAAAAAGAAGGGGCAGGGGAATCATATCAACTATAGAAACTAATGCATGCCCGTATCTTCATAACATCATTGCTTGATTACATTACTTCTTGCTGATCATTTTAATCTCTTGCATAACTAACAGTAAGTCAGCATAAAGGGGCATTTTTGAATATTTCATTATTTATCAAATTTAATTGAAAATGAGACACACCTCAAGGTACTCCTGATACATAGACACTGTATGTGTATGTGTGTTATTTTACATTTAGATTTAAGAGGATTAGGAAGGGTAATATATAATCAATGCAACATTCATTTGGGTATCAATCAAGTAAAACACACACACACAAAGCTGAACATTACATAATTTCAGTCATAAAGAGTACAAATTGTGAATTGATTTAATATATTCATAACTAAGTATTCTCCTTTAATGTAATTTGCAATTTGTTTCACAAAATTATTCTGTTTATTTTCTCTCAAACCTTACCTGCCTGGATATGTCTTTTTAAAAGATACATATAAAGGCACTCTTTTAAGGATTTATACTTATGTGCTGCATTGTAGATCAGAAATAGTCAAAATTAACATTTTAAATACATCCTTTTTTAACAGACATATTTGAATGTAAAGTTAAGTCACAAATAGGCTATTATTCTTTCTTGAAATAATGTAGATATTTTAATAAATATTGCTATAATATTACAGTGAATATTCAAAACAAATCCATACTCATTTATTTGGGTTTTTTAGCACATTAAATGGATTTCTTATGTGACATGTGACATTTATTTCATTTTCCTTAAGAGTTAGGGGTAGCTTGAAGTTGTGTATCCATTTTTCAATGCTTTTTTTTAGCAATCTCAAAATGCATCTGTATTCTGAAAAGTTTTATCTACAATTATTTAGGTAATATCACTAGGACAAAGCCTCTTATACATTGCAGAGTAGAGTATTTCAAAACTGGTATGTCATTAAAATTAATGATATCTTTTTATCTTGGTTTTAATACATGTGTTGTTTTAGATTTGAATTGTAAAGTTAAACGAAAAAATATTTATGTTTAATTTTTAGCAAAGATGTTTACATACAAGGCTGTGTTTTTATCTCATTCTATATAAAACTAGGTAATTGTTTTGGTTTCCATCCTTAAAAGGCTTCCCAGGGGCACCTGGGTGGCACAGCGGTTAAGCGTCTGCCTTCGGCTCAGGGCGTGATCCCGGCGTTGTGGGATCGGAGCCCCACATCAGGCTCCTCTGCTATGAGCCTGCTTCTTCCTCTCCCACTCCCCCTGCTTGTGTTCCCTCTCTCACTGGCTGTCTCTGTCTCTGTCAAATAAATAAATAAAATCTTTTAAAAAAAAAAAAAANAAAAAAAGGCTTCCCAGAGTGGAAAGGGAAGATCTGATGTCATTTGGTTAATTTGATTGCCTTTTGCAAATTGGATGCTTCAAACCTTGGAAGTACATACAGTGTCTTACAATGCAATAGTTAACAAGAGGTTTACCTCTCAGATTGGAATAAAACTATTTAGAAGTTAAAGAAAAAACAAAACGGTACCATATTTTCCAGGATCATCTGTTTCAATTAAAAGAAATAAGGTTTGAGTTCTTAAAAGTTGTATTTATCTACAACCATAAGCAAGTGACATCAACTAGATTTCACTTTTCTATGAAAGTCAACCTTGTGTCATTCATGAGCTCAGGGAGCAAGTCGTATTTAAGGTTAATGGATGATTGAAAATTGTTTGTGTATCTTGAGAGCTTCATGGTATAAATAAGGTGCTCATATTTCTAACCAGAGCATACTACTCTGACAGGAAGGAAGGGTGTCTATATTAGTGCCTCACAGACCAAGGGCTGATCATAAGTCCTTGGAAATTTGCAGAGTCAACTTAAAAAAAATAAATATTTTTTGTTTGTTAATATGTTTGCTTTTTATATCCATCACTAAAACCCAAATATTTTTCACCAATTAGTTCAAATTCTTGTGGACTGTGTTTTTATAAACCCCTGATTACCCTTAGTTGCATTTTCTGCTGCTTTGAACTATTAAAGTATATGTCTTTAAAATGACCTATGTGAAGACTTCCCCTTCTCAAAGGGACATATTAGGTAACAACTGAGCAAACTTCTCACTGAGGAAACTAGAATGGGGTGAAGTGGTGAGGGTGGTGGCAGGTCTACCACAAGCATTGTTTGAGGCCATCAGAGAGCTCAAAGCTGTGAAGTATTTCTAATTTAAGAGTGAGGACAAGATGAAGATCCATGGAAGTGGGGTGCTTTTCCCTAAGGGACATTTGCAAATTCCCAAATAGGTAACAAAGGATGAGTAGTAGTTCTTTTGATCCTTTCAAGGTTCAGGGCCACAATTTAGAGTAGCAGGCTCACAGTGATGGTCAACCCGGTATATCCTTTTATCTCCTAATTGACACACAAAATGACTCTATCCAGAAGTAAAGGTGAACTGGAAGCAAACAGGCCTCATACAGACATTAGCCCATCTACTAGCCATTTAAGTGGCCCAGAAAATTAGTGCTTAAATTGGATTAAGATATTCTGGATGTCAGTTTCCCCCAGGTGCCTAACCGGAGGAAAACAATTTCTGAGACCTCAAAATATATCTACAGATAAGTTATCAATACAGTGTCAAACAGATTGAAGATATCCAAGGAGAAAAAGAAATATAAATGATAACCAATAGCAAAAAAGAGAAAATTGAAAGAGAGCTATAGGGGCTTCTAATATTGGAACTATCAAGTATAGACTTAAAAAACAATGCTTACTTAAAGTCATTTTTAAAACATACAAGATTAATAATCTTGACAAATAATTTAAAGGATAAAAATTAGAAGGCTTAAATACACATTTTAGAACTATACATTGTAAGAAATAGGAAAAAGAAGTCTATGGATGGTCTTAACAGTAGAGTGATGTGAATAAAAGAGAACTACAGACGTCTCAAAGAGATCAGAAGAAAATACCAATAGTGGATGGAGAGATAAGAAGTCAGAAAATATGGAAAACAAGGATAAGAACTGAGAAAGTATGATGAAATCAGACCTAGCATACTTTTATTTGGAGTCCGCATTTCAAGTGATGATTGCTGAGAATTTTCCAAAACTTACTAAAAATATTATTTCATGGATTCAAGAGATCATGCAAATCCTAAGCAAGAGCCTAAGCAGAAATTCGTACTTAAATAACTCATAGAAAAACTTTAGAAAACCAAAGACAAGGAGAAAAATCCTTAAAACCATTTGGAGGGGGAAAAAAAAGAAGAAGAAAGAAATTACATAAGTGGAATAAGAAAAAAGGAATTGTAGATGACTTCTAAATAGGATCAATGAAAACAAGAGTAAACTTTTTAATGTGATGAAGAAAATAATAGAAAATCCAAAAATTGTAAGGTCACTGCAGATTTACATCTACAGTAAAGATGAAATAAAGATTTTTTTAATAAAAAAAAACCTTGAGAAAAAAAAGGAAATAATAACCTGAATATTTGGGGGCGCCTGGGTGGCACAGAGGTTAAGCGTCTGCTTCGGCTCAGGGCGTGATCCTGGCATTTTGGGATCGAGCCCCACATCAGGCTCTTCCACTAGGAGCCTGCTTCTTCCTCTCCCACTCCCCCTGCTTGTGTTCCCTCTCTCACTGGCTGTCTCTATCTCTGTCAAATAAATAAATAAAAATCTTTAAAAAATAAAAAAAAATTAAAAAATAAAATAAAATAAAAATAACGTGAATATTTGGTTCCCCTTATCAACCAAGGCTTTAAAAGGTATAAATAGCATTATATTTATATATAGTTTTATTTATGTTTTATATATCATACGTAGTATTAAAGAAATTATAGATTGTTTTGAGTCAAGCATAAGGCTCCACTGGATTTCTAATATGTATATTAATCTTATATAATCCAGTTATGGTCACATAATGTATATTAGAGTATGATAGAGAAACATAGAGTCAGATATGCGAAAATCTGCTATATAAAAAATATATATTTTGTTAGATTCCTAACTCATACCAGTCACAAAAATTAACTTGAAATGGAACAAGGACTTAAATATAAGACCTGAAACCATAAAACTTCTAAAAGAAAACAGGGAAAAATTTTCCAACATTGGTCATGGTGAGGATTTTGAGGATATGACACAAAAGCACAAGTAACAAAAGCAAAAAATCAACAAGTTGGGCTTCATCAAGCCAAAAAGTCTGCACAGCAGAAGAAACAATCAACAAAATGAAAAGGCAATTTACTGAATGGGAGACAAAATTTACAAACCACACATTTGATAAGAGATTAATATCCAGAATGTATAAAGAACTACTGCAACTCGGTAGCAATACAAAAACAAAACCCCTAAATAATCCAATTAAAAATGGGCAAAAGACCTGAACAGATCTATGTCCTTTCAAGAGGACATACACATGATCAACAGGTATATGAAAGGTGCTCAACATCACCAATCCGTGGGGAAATGTAAATTGAAACTAAAATGAAATATCACCTCAAATCTGTTAGATGACTATTATGAAAAAGAAAAGAGATAACAATACGTGCATGATGGAATATTATTCAGCCACAAAAAAGAGGAAAATCCTGACATTTGCAACAACATGCATGGAGTTTGAGGGCATTATGCTCTGTGAAATAAACCAGACACAGAAGGACAAATTCTGTATGATCGCACTTATATGTGGCATCTAAAAAAGCTAAACTCATATCAGAGTAGATTGGTAGTTGCTATAGGCTGGTGGGTGGGGGTGGGGGTGGGGATGGAGAGAAATGTGGAGTTGTTGTTCAAAGGGTGGAAACTTGTGGTTTTAAGAGGGATAAGCTCTGGGGATTTAACACACTGCGTGATGACTTATAGTTAATACTGTATTACATACTTAATGCAATAACAGTTGAAGTTGCTGTGAGAGTAAATTTTAAATGTTCTCACCATAACAACAACAACAAAACAGTAATTATGTGAGGTGAAGGATAGGTCAACTAACGTTTTTGTGGTATACATTTCACAATATATGTGCCTCAAGTCATTACATTGTACACCTTAAACAATGTTATATGTTAACATATATATAACATGTTACATGTTATATTTGTATCTCAAAGCTAGAAAATAAAACAATCTCATATATGTATGTATTTCAGCTGAAATTTGAAAGATGAGCTAGCTGGATGACATGACATAGAACTCTAATGTTGTTGTATTAGGTGGTATGATCAATATATTGGGCTCATGAGTCCTGTTCTGACATATATTTATATAATACAAAAGGGAACCTAAAGCCTCCCAGAATCTATTATTATTTATTTAATGTCCACTATCTGCAAAGTAACCTGCTGGACATTACCAAGGGGAATGTGAAGGGAGCAAAGATAATCATGACATTTATCCTGAGAGGAGTTTTCTATCTAGTAAAAGTGAAGTTGTTTGGGTGGTCATGCATGAAAAAGACATCAGAAGTGAACAAAGGTGGGTGGAGTAACTGCTGAATATGGACCAAGAATGGGAGTCTCAAGCTTTCCAATGGGAAAGCTTTTCATGCTCCTATCTCTGAGTGTGGGTTTTTTAGAGATGCTACCTCTTGGCTTTAAATCTTCTACCACTTAGCATGTAAGTCTATACCCTCTCTGAAACTTTGAATCCACTTATTATCTTCAGAACCTCAGAGTATTTTGAGGCTGCTCGATGAAACCTTACCTCTTTCTGGAAGATTCCCTTGAATGCACATCTCAGAACTTCAGTGTTATTGTTTTCTAACTTTATATTCAGGCTTCATATTATAGTCACTTAAAAGCCATGGGTTTATTTATTTACTCATTAAGTCATTCAACAATGTTTGCTTTTCAAGGATATTGTTAGTATCTGGGATTGAGAGAAGGTGAATGATACAGATCTTATATAAAAGTTTGGCTCATCTTGCTTACTGGTCTCTGCTCCTTTCTGATTAATATTACATTGAGCTGTCTAAATAAAGATTGCTGTCTTTTGTGAGTAGAAAATTGCTGTCTTTTTTTGTTGTTGTTTTCAGGTGTAATGTATGTCTTGTAGTTCCAACCATGGTTCGACTGAGTGACCCATCTGTGGACACCCTATGTCAGGGTACATAAATTAAAAGATCAAATTATGGGGGTGCCTGGGTGGCACAGTGGTTAAGCGTCTGCCTTCGGCTCAGGGCGTGATCCCGGCATTATGGGATCGAGCCCCACATCAGGCTCTTCTGCTATGAGCCTGCTTCTCTTTCCCACTCCCCCTGCTTGTGTTCCCTCTCTTGCTGGCTGTCTCTATCTCTGTCAAATAAATAAATAAAATCTTTAAAAAAAAAAGATCAAATTATGAGACCTTAATTAATAAAAGTAATGTTTGTGTAGCTTTCAGATTCAAAATAATTGGAAAAAAAAAACCTGTTGTTAATGGTAGAGGCATGATGAAAAGCTAGATATTCTTCTATATAATTATTTTTACAGATGAATCAAAACAATTTAAAAATTATATTAACTACTGTGTTATAAAGTGTGCTTAGCCTTATAATCTTCATGAATACATCTTAAATTTATAAGTTAATTTTTCCACTGAGTTAAATAATAATGATTAGATTAAGCACTTAAAAATTCTAAATGCTTAATGAGTGTTTAGTTTTTTGTATTTTCAGAGTACTAATATACGTTCACTGTGGGGAGAAATAGAAACTACTCTAAATCAAATAGAGGTTAATTTAAAAGTATTGGTTATCCCACCCATCAGAGATAAATTTAGTGTATTTTTTTTCCTACCAATATATGTGTGTATGTGTGAGTATATTTATGAAAAGGAGATTATGCTGTAATGGAGATAATACCTCATAGGGCTGCCAGTAGGATTAAATGAGAGCATATTGCAGAGTGCCTGGTATAACACAAGCGCTCAATACCGTAGCTATATAAGGTAGTATTTACAATTTTTAAACCTGCTTTTATCACTAGCCTGCACAAAATGAACATTGTTGTGAATAGATATTCTTTTACAACTCCTGTTTCTTTAAAATGATTGGACTATATTTGGTTGTATGGATAAGTCTAGTTTTCCTATTACGGGAAATAAGTTATTTCTAATTTTTTATTATACTAGACAACAATGAAGCAAAACTCTTTGTTGTTTGTTGATCTTGTTTGCTTTGTTTTGTTTATTGATCTTTTTAAAACAAACTTTTTAGTGATACCTTCTTTAATTTTTATAACCTGACAACATGAATCTCTGCTATGTTGCAGTCTACTTTAATTTAAAAATTTACCATTCCCCAGTAAACAAGTACCTCACATAAATCTGTTTATCATCCTCCCATTTTTTGTGCTGTGATAGTCATATATTTTATATCATACAAAATATTGTTATTTTTTTATATGCCAGTTTAAATTTGTTACCTCTCAGCTCCAAATCTATGCTGCATTGCCCTTCTTGGTGTTACAGGAGCTGGACCTGAAAACATTTCTTCTTTGCCAGTTGGCTCAATATTATGCTTTGCAGTAGAGGGACTGAAGGGCACTGCAACAAGGAGCAAAGAATAGGCTTATCTTCCTGGTTTGACTGGGCCTTTTCTTGTTGTTTCCTGTGGCAGTGCTTCCAGCAGCAAATGGGATAAAGTCCAACGGCTCTTAAGCTTCAAGAGTTCAGCAGAGATGAAGCAATTTGCTTGCTGCTCACCAATCCCAGTCCACTGCATATGGACCAACTCTGTCCAATGGCACCCTCCGAACTTCTTTCGTCTTCCAGTAGAGCACTGTCTTACCCCTTCAGCGAGGTCTGAATCTCAGCCAGGTGGTGGTGGTAGCAAGTAGGGGCACGGGGTCTTCCAATTATATCATCTTCTTGGGTAGCCTTCCTTAGCCTTTGAGGTAGAAGATTCTCACGTTGGCTATCCTATACTGTTCAAAGTTCTCTTAACTACTCTTAGTAGTTAACTATCTTTTACTAATTAATAATTTTTATATTAGTATAAAGTAGAGTGCCTGGGTGGCTCAGTCGGTTAAGCATCTGCTTAGGCTCAGGTTCTGGTCCGGGGTCCTGGGATCCATTCCCTCAAAGGGCTCTCTGCTCAGCAGGGAATCTTCTTCTCCCTCTCCCTCTGCCCCTCCCCCTGCTTGTGCTCTCTTTCTCTCTTTCTCCCTCCTTTCAAAGAGATGGATGGAATTTTTGAAAAATATATATAAAGTAATTTATATTTGTGTTCAAATTATTGTTTTGTTTCCTGACCAGAACCTAATTCATATGGTGATTTTAAATAGTTAATATTCATTTTTCTTCAAGTTTTTATTTAAATTCGAGTTGGTTAACATGCAGTATGATATTAGTGTCAGGTGTAGAATTTAGTGAGTCATCACTTGCATACAACACTCGGTGCTCATCACAAGTGCACTCCTTAATCCCCATCACCGAGTTCACTCATTCCCCATGCACCTCCCCTCTGGTAACCATCAATTTGTTCTCCATAGTTGAGTCTGTTTCTTGGTTTGCCTCTCTCTTTCTCTCTCTCTTTCTTTTTTACTTATAAATTTATCATTTCTAACCATTTTATTCTAAGCTGAAGTTTGGTTTTCCACCAAGGGTGTGTTTCTTCATTGTGATGAAATCTGGTTAGTATTTTGTGGAGTGCAAGTGTGAGTGGTACAGTGTTTTGTTTGTTTGTTTGGGTCTGAAAACTTCTTTATTTTAGCATCATCTTCAAAGCAAATTTCCAGTAGATATATACTTCTAGATTAACAGCTGTCTTTTTCCCCTTTAGTACTTTAAATATTTCAATCTATTGTCTTCTAGCTGCCAAATTTGGTTGATATTCAGCCATCAGTATGTGGCTTCAGTGAAAGTACCATGATATTTTTCTTCTATCTCCTTGTAGAATTTTATGTTTGTATATGATTCTTAGCAATTTGACTATGAGTAGTTTTCTTTGTGTTTTTCCTATAGGACTCTCTGATTCTTGAGTCTAGCTTTAAAGTCTGTCTGATCTTTTAGCTGAGACTCACCTACTCTTCTCATCTGTTTTGAGTTTTCTTTTCCATTTAATTTTGTCTCTGTACTTCACTTCAGATATTTTCTGTTGACATCCTTTTGAATCCATCTCCTCCTACAACGGGGTAATATTCCAGTGTATGAATATATCAAAATTTGATTATCCATTTTCTTATAGATGGACATTTAGGCTGTTTCCAGTGACAGTATGAATAAAACTGCCACTCAAATATTCCTGCTTTCTGCTGTGTGCAGTCTCTTATTAAATCCATTACATGAGATTACCTTCAAACTTGAAAAAAGGTTCATAGTATTTTTTTATTAAGGCATAACCTACATATGGTGTACAATACAGTGATTATTGGAGAATGTGTATACCTTGGTACAAAACAGGTAAGATATAGCTAATCTTCATCATCTCAGAAATTTCCTTCAAGTCCACTCTCAGGACATTTGCATACCTCCTAAGTAAGGATTCTTCTCCTTTCTATAATTATAGATTGATTATCTCTGTTCTTGAATGTCATATAAATGGAATCACACAGCATGTACTCTTCTTTGTCTACCTGCTTTCATTCAACAAGTTTTTGAGATTTATTCATGTAGTTTCAGGTGATAGTATTTTACTACTTCTCCCCCTCCTCCATCTCCTCCTACTATGGGGTAATATTACAGTGTGTGAATATATCAAAATTTGACTATCCATTATCTTATAGATGGACATTTGGGCTGTTTCCAGTGACAGTATGAATAAAACTGCCACTCAAATATTCTTGTACAAGTTTTTTTTTTTTCTTTTTTTTTTTCTTGTGTATTTATAAGGTTTCATTTATTCTTGGAAAATACTTACAAATAGGATAACTGGATCCTATAGTAAGTTTATAATTAAAATTATAAGAAAATTCCAATATTTCAATTAGTTAAACCATTTAATACTCCCATAATAATTAATGAGAGTTCCAGTGGCTTCACATTTTCATCAACATTTGGTGTTGTCAGTCATTTTATTTTTTTAACCATTCTAGGGACTGTGTAATGGTATCACATTGCCATTTTAATTTACATTTCCCTGATAACTAGAATGTTGAACACTTACCTTATGCTTATTATTAGCCAGTCATTTATCTTCCTTTTAGAAGTTTCTAAAAGATTTTGCCCATTTTTATTGGATTATTTTTTTTGTTACTTATCATGAGGAGCTGTTTAAATAGTCTAAATACAATTTCTTTTTCATACATATGTATTACAAATATTTTCTTACAATGTGTGACTTCCCTTTTTATTTTTTAATGATGTCTATTTATGGGGAGAAGTTTTTAATTTTGAAAAAGTCCATTTTGTCCATACATTTCTCCCAAATGCTTTATGGTTTTGCTTTTATATTTGTGTCCATAATCTATTTAAAATTAAGGCTTTTATATTTGTGTCCATAATCTATTTAAAATTAAGGCCCTTTGATGAAAATCAATAGACATTCTAGACTCTCTTTTGGTTCACTTAGGGAAAATAAAAATCTTAACAAAATGAGTCTTCTTATTCATAAATATATATCTACTCTTAAGATTTGGCTTATGTTGCCTTATCTAGAAAAATTCCCAGTCCTTTGTATCTGATTTCCAGCTGGCTAAGGTTATCTTCATTTGTGCCATCATATGTGGAAATCCTATATTTATTCAACTTACTGATTTATGCATGCTATAATTAATCATGGACCATATATTATTGTATCTTTTGTTTCCAGCTGAAAGAAGCTGATCCAAAGAAGGCATTATTTATATAATTATTGGACTTAAATTGTTTTGTTAAGGTGATGTTTTTATTTTTTTTAATTTTTTTTTAGAGAGAGAGAGAGCATGTGAATGGGGTGGGGAGGGGAAGTGGGAGCCTGGAGAGGGGCTTGATCTCACAACCCCAAGATCATGACCTGAGCCAAAATCAGGAGTCAGACACTTAACCAACAGAGCCACACAGGCACCCTTTAAGGTGAACTTTTAAAGTATGCAACTGGACAGATTTTGTTTTTATAAACTTAGCATAAACAAAAATGGAGTTTATTCTTTAATAATGATAACAATTTATTTATTATGCTGATTTAGGAGGAAGTTTAGTTCTAGTTTTCATTGGTTTTCTTGAACCCATAAACTATTTTTCTGGATGTATCTATCTATCTTTTTGAATATATATCATTAATCCATTAAATACTTCCTATCATCTCTCTTTTTCTTTTTTACTCTTTTTATATTTTTAGCATATGCCACTTGATCCTTTCACTTCTATCCCCATTCTTTTATTGTCACTCTCCCTTTTTAATCCTTCCAAATGAGCTTCATCTTATTTTCCATTTCACTGAATAGTTCTTCAGTTGTATTTATTTGAACTGTATATTGAGTTTTCTATTTTAACTGTGATATTTTCACACCCAGAATCCCTAGTTGTTATATTTTATTATTTTGTTGTTCCCTTTTCAAGTTTGCAATATCCTCCTTTGACTATCTGACAACATTTAGCACACTCACTTAAATGTTTATTAAATCAGTTTTGACATATAAGTTTGTAGTTTGTTGTCTTTCTCTTGTATTTGTTGAGCTCTCAAGATGTCTTTTTACTCTTCCTTGTAAGTTTCTATTGCCTTTGGGAATTAATCATCTTTACTGGGTTGTATATTTAGGGATGGGGCAAAAAAATATCCATGTCCTAATCTTTGTCCCTCTTGGTAACTTTAGAGGGTAGGGGACATGCCAGAAAACAAAGAACCATCATGGTATAATTTGTACATTTACCCAGACACTGTTCTTTTTAAGGAGGTACTTCCTCCCTTTCCCTTACCTAGCCGGTACTATTCCTGCTAAGGGCAAAGTAAGGGAAAGAAAAGGAAAGGGCACACACTGCTACCAAAACTTACAGGGGTTTGAATTAAATCAGTACTATGTAATCTGCTTCTACTCCAGGTTTTTCTGCCTTTTATTCCCTTTACCGCTATCTCTACTTCCCCACCCATACACAGCCCTAACCATCATCTTTTGCCCTCTCAGACCTACCAACCATTCTATGACTTTTGCTGGATGACAGATCTATTAATCTTTTTTTCTGGAAAGTCTTTATATAGAAGGAGCCAGAAGACCATATTATTTTACCATCTTCTCAGAAACTACAACTTGAAATAGTCCCTCAAAGAGATAATGTGGAATGATAGAGGCAGAAAAATTAACGCCTTAAATTATTTTTACTGCTGTAACATCTCAGAAGTTAAATAGCATGCCAAAATTAAATGAGCAACCTTTTTCTTGGAGCTCTTTGAGGACAGATAATGGAATATATATATATATATTTGTATTTCCCTGTAACAGGATTTTTCTCCAAATAGGAGATCCATTAATGTTGTTAAGTCACCTCCCAATAACTTTTCATATAATAATGTTATTAAATTTGAAAGATCTGGGATGCCTGGGTGGCTCAGTTGTTAAGTGTCTGCCTTTAGCTCAGGTCATGATCCCGGGGTCCTGGGATCAAGTCCTGCATCAGGCTCCTTGCTTAGCAGGGAGCCTGCTTCTCCCTCTGCCTGACACTCCCCCTGCTTATGCTCTCTCTCTCTCTCCCTGTCAAATAAATAAGTAAAATTTTTTTAAAAAATTGAAAGATCTATGATCAAATAGATTGGAATAGGTAGGAAACCAAAACAGACTATAGTACACCTTTTTGAGGATCCCATAATAAATAATTGAAAATTTGTTAAGATAAAATCGCCCTGTGACTATCTGCACTATACATCCTTCATTCTTAACTATAGTATACTGCCAAGACTTCAATATGTGCCACCACACATACAAAAGCTGGTATTTTAATGGTTTCTTAAATAGTGATTTTCATAGTTATTAATCTGATATGATTCTGTAAGTCTTTGTAAGTTAATACCAAACAAATAAGAAGTACAAAATGTGAGGATTTCTATGAACTTGGTCAACACTTTTAAAAAGAAATACAATCTGATGGTAATTTTATTTGATTTTCTTCAATTCTATATGGTTAAAAAAGGAGGGGGGAATTCAGTGAGAAGAGATAGCATTCACCCATCCATTTAAAATCAGTGCTTTATTTCCACAGGCTAAAAGAGTTACAGTTGCACTGTTCATTACTTTGGAAGTGTCACATTTCCTGGTATGACAAGATGTATTATGGATGGGGGGTTTTACAGATGTGCAGAAATCACTTCCCAAGTTTTTTATTTGACTTTCTCCCCTTATGCTTCTTTGTACTTCAGTGGCCAACCTTGGGATAATGGGATTACTTTATGCCTTCCACATCAGGCTCTGGATGAGTGCACAGAGACCAGTGGCAAGAGAAATAAGATAGCTGTAAAAATGCAAACATTGGAAGTTAAAAAAGGTGCACCCAATAACTTGCCCTTAAATTTAAAGGGAACTAAATGAGGAACTTCTGGACAATTTATCTTGCTGTTTACTGATAACAAGTCACTTTGTTTTTATGTGCTCAGTCTAGTATTCCATAATTTATTTGAAAGAAGATGAGAAATAATGTAGATAAATGATGAAGTGTCAGGGTCTGACGCTCTTAAATGAAGCTATTATGGTCAAAGAGAAAACGTAAAACCTGCGGCTCATTATGAGAGTGTTCTACTTGTCAGTTAAGTGAAAAGGCCTGGAATGATTTCCAGTTTATTTGTCATTGCAGTTATTAAAGCTGTCTTTTTGGTGCCATGAAAATGAATTGAAGACTTTATTCGAAGTAAATTTGTACTAAAGCTTTCAGATGTATCTTATATGAGCTCAGTGAGGCAGGGAAACAGCTTAAAAGCTGAGATATTACAAGGAGACAACTAACAAAGTCTTTGAAACATACCAGGGTATATAAATGGCAGTAAATAAAGTGTTTCTTGACTAACGAACAAACTTTTTGACTGACACAGTAGAATAAGATTGGTAATGGGATATAGCACATGCTAATTGTTGGGATATATTTTATTCCTATGAGGAATAAATTGCCTACATTTTTGTATAACACTTCTACCAGAGTGTCTTTCCTAAGATTGATTTCCAAGAAAAGTAAAAGGATGTATCTTTTTAAATAATATCTACTTATAAAAATGTAATGAGAATTAACAACAGATATGTCAAAGAAACAGAAAGGTTTAGTTCTTTTCGAATAACAGAAACTGCTAGCCTATAACAACAGCCTCTTCTAAAGTTTACAAATTAAGAAGTTCAGAAAGCCTGAGTTGCATAATCTATTTTCCTAATTGAATTATTGGACTGCAAAAGGCTGCATCTCAGTATAAGGAATGAATATATTATTGACATTTTTATCTCACACGGCTATTCTTAAAATACATCCTTGCCGAGGTGTGAGAATAGCTTACATTTTATCTCATGTTAGAAGGAGATCAAATCAGAGTGACTATTGATATGGTTGAGACAGAATTTTTTTTTAAGCACTAAAAAAATTAACTCTTTTGTGTTCTTTATTCTGTGACCTAGAAGGAGGCTTTTGGTGTTTCCCCGTACTAGTCTGGCACTTAAAAATACTTTTTGCATAGCTTAGCTGTGCTTTTTGATGAGCGGCAATTAATAGATATAGATAAAGGACAACTGAAAGACTTTCTCTACATCAGTTTCCACCCTATTGCATGAAAGCAGACTCCCTAAACTGAATTTTTTTTCCAGGGCTAAGAAATACCCCAGTCATGTCTTTGAACTCTTTATTGTGGGTATTACGAATGTTTGACACATCTTCAGGGTCAGTTTAAAAACAAAATGGATCCTACATCCCCCTCAGAGGTAATCCTTCTCAGAGGTAATCTTTCAGGGTTTCCATCAGATTTTATAGCCATTTTCTGTGATATTGTCAAAGTAAAAGATCTACCAGGCTCTTTATTATATGCCTTATTTTCAGGCATTTAAATGTGCAACAAAACCTTTCTTTGAAATAGAATTCAGTTTTATATTTGGGATATTTCAAATATTTCTGTAACTTTTATATGCTAATAACTACAAGTCCCAATGATTTAAAAATAAATGTTTTACAAACTAATAGCTGTGATATGACAGTGGAGAAAGCTACATCATAGTAATTTCCAGTTAAAGGTGTAGAGTTTAGGTTAGATGCAGACTGATTCAGATTCAGACTGTGTTTAAATGCCAGGGAAGACTTGTAAACAAACAAAATGGTTGAATTCTTTGGATAAGTTGTTATTTGGGGTGGAAATTTTTTTGGATGATTCAAGTATTAATTTTTGTGCTCATAGATCTACCTTTTGTGTGTAGAAGCTCATATGCAGATATCTAGGTCCTTATGTTTTTGAACATACTCAAGTTTTTATTTCAGGTTAGTTAATTTACTTTGGTTGGTCAAATATATTTTATCCCATTTTACTTATTTAATAAACAGATTCCAAACACTAAATTAGTTGGATTAGAAAATTTCTTTTTCTTGATATCACAGAATAGAGAAGGAAGCAGAATCATAAAATAATATATATATATGTAAGCAGGGCTTCATAGTAGGGAAGATTCCTGACCTTGAATATTGAAGAGAGAGAAAATGTGACCCACTAAGACTAGGTAAAAAGTATCTTATGTTCATGATTATATGACCAACAGTCCAGCTGGCTGATTTCTTGCCTACCATGACACTAAGCCAAATTTCTTTAGTAAAAAACCACTGGGCCTTTTCTTCCCAGAAAAACACCTAGAGTCAACATGGCACTCTATCCATATTAACCACTGGGAGTTCAAAATCTGTTAGGTTAGCTACTGAGGACTAACTCAGTTTACTTTATTATAATTTTTCATAGATTAAAATCATGCTCATTCTCCTACTTTATTTTTATAAGTATGTGTTTACAGTGTCCACATAGAGATTTAATTAACATGTGTTTATTAAAGATTAAAACAATAAAGAAATTTGGGAAATGAATAATCTTTTCCTACATAAGTCTATAATCAACAAACTTAGAAATGGAAGAATATCATTTTTTAAATATTCCAGTTGCTTTTCTTAAATTTCCAATTTTCCATTTTTCCCTGAAAGCATGAGAAGTAATTTTTTAAAAAAGATTTTATTTATTTAAGAGAGTGTGAAAGTGAGGGAGAGCAAAGAAGGAGAGGGAGAAGCAGACTTGCCACTGAAAGGAGAGCCCTATGTGGGGTTTGATCCCAGGACCCTGAGATCATAACCTGAGCTGAAGGCAGATGCTTTAACCGACTAAGTCACTGAGAAGTAATTTATCTATTAGTTGTTTCCAAAATTCAGATAATTTTTCCATTAATTATATGTAGTCATTGTGATCCTTTTCTTCAAAAATATTACTTTAAAGTTACTACAACAGCATGTCAGTATGGCTTGGTGAGACTGGTGAAGCATTTCCATGGTATACTAAAACAAATAGTGTTCTTGGCTTTCATATTAAATCAGCTACTTAAAATTATTGGTTTGCTCAGCAACTTATATGATATTTGAATATTTTTCTAAAACATTTTCTAAGTATGACCTGATAAATCTAGTTACATTGATCCCATTAAAAGGAAAGTTAAAACTTAAATCTTTGTGATGCTTATCTTAAAGAGATAGATGAATAAAGGAACAAGGAATTCCCTCATAACAAGGGAATGCATAAAAAGTTCCTTATAGGGCACCTGAGTGGCTCATTTGGTTAAGCATCTGACTCTTGATATTGGCTCAGTTCATGCCCTCAGAGTCCTGGGATGGAGCCCCTGGTTGGGCTCCACATTCAGCAAGGAGTCTGCTGCCTCTCCCTGTGCTCCTACCTCTGCTGTCTCTTTCTCTTCCTAAAATAAATAAGTTAAATCTTTAAAAAAAAAAGTTCCTAAGAGTTACCACATGCTTGTTGTTATGTATTGAATTTTGGTACCACAATATTCATATGTTGAAGCCTCACCCCCAATATGACTATATTTTGAGATAGGGTTTTTAAATAGATAATTAAGGGAAATGAAGTTATAAGTATGGAGCACTAATCTGAAAGGACTGATATCCTTTTAAGAAAAGGAAAAAATATCAGGGATGTGCATGCACAGAAGAATGATCATGTGTAGACACAGTGACAAGGCGGCCAGCTGCAAACCAAAGAGAGAGCCTTCAAGAGAAACCAACCCTGCCAGTGCCTTGATCTTGAAATTCCTGCCTCAGAATTGTGAGAAAATACATTTTTAATCCATCCATCCATAGTTTTGTTATGGAAATCCCAGTAGACTAATATGATGCTTTTATTCACTAGAATATTTATGTGGTATTAAATAAAACTATTTTCTATAAGAACTAAAGTGGTATCTTATAATTTATGTAAATTCAAGTCCAGTTGATCATAATCACATCAATGGGCAGATAGGTTAGAAGAAACTGGAAAAAATAACTAAAGAAAACTATGTATAAAATAGCACCAAAATATTTACTGTAAACTGTCTTAAACTCTTAGCTCATTCCTTTGTCCTTACCAGAATGTCTCTATTTTTTAAATCAGTTCATCCTCTTTTCTCACTTCTCATTATGAGTTTTCTCCATTCCCTGAACTGAAGCAAGGATAAATTTCTTGCTTATTTCAATTATTTCTCAGAGAAAATACCACTAGTTTTAAAGAACCTGACTCCGCTGGACAGCTGGTCCTGTTTCTTAATCCCACTTTGCATTCCTTCTGGCTAGATCTACTCACCAGAAGGTGTTGAATTAAAAGGACAATTTGAATCACAGTCTTGTCTTACTAAGGCTTTGTTCAGCAATATCTGTTTGTATTTCTACATCAAGCTTAGAAATAGACTAAATATGACAAGCATGCAACCACTCTCTAGGCTTGAATATGTTGAGGAAACAAGATCCTGGCTTTTGGTCAGTTATATTTTGTTTTTCCTTTAAGGGTGGTGGACTAATCTTGAAGAAAAGAACATGAGTAAACATGATGAAAAAGTCATTCATTTTGTCCTATTAATACTCTCAGAAGTAAATTGATGAAAAAATTCTGACTGAATGCCTAATATTTCTTGCATGCTGCATATAACTGGAGACCCTGTTACTTTCCCTTGTCTTTGCTTTCCTTCTCTGTATTCTTTCTTATTCCCCTTCTAATTTCCCATGCTCTTTCTTTTTTAAAAAAATAGGACCAGTTAGGTTCATCCCACTTATTTATAGTTTATGATTTCAAAGCTCTTCTGGCAACTTTTCCATATGATAAAAACATAAAGCCTGGTTGCGAAAATGTCTTATAAAAGCAGTGTAAACTGTTTTTTATGGCCCAGAAAAGGAGAGTCAGCCACCACCATAGCTAACACTTGTTATATGAAATAAAACATGGGCATATGCTTGTTCGCTTAGCTCATTTCTTGGAGCCTCCCCTTCCCTTGTAAATTATCAAGATTAAGCCACATGTAAATTAAATTATCTATACCAATATATGGGGATAGCATTTTTTTTCGTATGTTTATCTTTTCTTTGAATAGTTAATATCAACTTTCAGTCTTAATTATACTGATCTTACTGAGGTGGTACAAATAGAGATTTCATGGTCCCATATGTTGGATCCATATAGTGAGCCTGGGGGAGTTCAAATGACTTCTTCAAGATAACCCAAGAGTGTTTGGAGTAGTCTAACTCCAGGAAAAATGATTTTTCCATTTTGCCACATGGCTGTAAAAAACCGATACCTGATCTCAAATATATTTTTCTAAATAAATGTAATCAACAGTCAGACACATGGTAAATATATTTGGCTGCTGCTGTTACTCTGGTGTGCTATTATTTGGGGCTTATGAATAGCAAATGTAAAGTAACCTCACAAGGAATTTTATTCTAATGTTTTTTCAAAGAATGAAAGCTTTCTTTGAAGGGAGTTAGGATGACAAAAACCTGAGATTATTAGAAACCTGGTAGTAGATCTTTCCTTGGCAAGATTAGGGTGAGTTATTACCAGTAAGTGGTAAACAGGGTTCATTCATTTTCCTTTTGTAAGTTGAACTTCAGAGGAACGGTTGCCAAAGGCGTTGTGGCATATCATTCAGTCACAATGCATTGGATTAAAGAAATATGGTCCGTTTCTAGCCTTTCCATCTACTATCCTACAACTAGTCCCTCTATCTGGACTAAACCTTAGATGTTTTGAGTGTTAAAATTCTAATATAGGTACATGTTGAAGAAATTTAAAGCTTGTTATTTTTCTTCATTATGCTAGGCTATTTTCCAAGAAACTATAGGCATTGAAATGCCTCTTCTATACATAATATCAAAATTCTTAATATATTATACAGTTTATGCTTGGCCACGTCAAACATTTTCTTCCCTGGAATAATAACCTTATTGACTGTGTGTGACACCTGTCTTATTATTTCTAGATACCAATTTTAGTAACTTGATTTAAAAAACCACAATAATGAGTATTCAAGAAATAGACTCACAGGATTGCATGGGTGGCTCAGTTGGTTAAGTGTCCGACTCTTGATTTCAGCTTAAGTCATGATCTCAGGGTCCTAGGAACGAGCCCTGTGTTGGGCTCAGTGCTCAACTGGGAGTCTGCTTGAGGATTCTCTCCTTCTCACTCTGCCCCCCCTCCAATCTCTCTCAAATAAATCTTTGAAAAATAAAGACTCACAAGTAAATGCTTTCTATTCTTTCTGGCTTACTTATGAATAAAAAACTTTTCTACTATAGATTCTATGTGCTTTTTACAGAAAGAAATGATCTCTCTCATGACAGATGTTCTCCCTTAAAGCATCTTTGTTGCCCAAATCTCAAAGGTATCATTTGACTTCCTTATGATTGCACTGTTTTTTCCCATTCATTAATGGGATAATGTAATCTTTACTTCCTAAGATATGGGACATTGACTTGTCATAATCAAAATATGTTTCATAACATATCATTGAAAATAAAATGAAGAATTTGGGGATGATAAAATCACTTCTTAAAGACAGCTTTATTTTGATGTTGGTGTGAGAAGTCTAGCAAAGACTTGCATACCCTAAATTTAAGATGGACGGAAGAATGAAGAAAGCATATATGGATGGAATTCTTCAAATATATTTTAATAGAGTGAGTATTTTTATTAAATTCATGTAATAGAACTCGGTGCACCTCATACTCAAAGATGTTTTCCATCTTTTACTGACATAATTTTTGTCCTAGTGTATCTATATATAGCAAAGTGGATATGTTTATTCATTTATAGAAAGGATTTCAGTAAAAAAATATATTATTTTTTTCTGTTATATGTGTTGTAAAGACCACATTCCTTATTTTGAAGCCTAGATTCTAACTTCAATGTTTCTTTATGATGCTGACTCCAGTGAATACAGTGCTATATGTATTACTTAAATTTCTTAGAATTAGAAGTAACAGGGTACACAGCTAAAAACAAACAAACAAAAAGCCCCACAATTGTAGCTAACTTTTAGAATGAAAGAAGTATGTGAAAAACCCAAGAATCCATATCCAGGAATCTTAGCTAGAAGCTTTCACAGACATTCTGTTTAAAATATTGTAATAAAATTGACACAGTTTTAAAGATTTTTAGAAATTTGACCCCAGAGTTACAAATGTCCAATTTCTCATGACAGAGAGATTAGCATGGCCCCTACACAAGGATGACAAGGATGACCTGCCAATTCATGAAATGTTCACATTTTTTCTGAGATGATAAGCTTTCTACTGCCACCTGCAAATGGAGAGACTCTGAGGTTATGAGGAGAAGCAGAAAAATACAAATGAGAGAAGGAGGAACCCAAGTAGCTTTGTGGCTTTCTGTCCAACTGTCTTGCCTTTAACCTGTGTCACACCATGCTGTTGTTTCCTCTTGTAGTACTCAACAGGTTCCACCACCAATGACATCCCTTTTCTCTCAGTTTGGTGCTTCCTTCCCCTCAGAAAGCCTCTCCTTCTGGGTCACTCCTAGGAGTGAGGGGGTTCCCCTTCCCAGTGTTTTGTAGTCCTGTGGGGCTCACCTCAAAGTATTAAAAGTAGCTTTGTAATAAACAAACAAACATGCAAATTTTCAATTTCTGAAGGAAAGAATCTGATTTTCTTGCTTGACTGTGGTGCCTACTTAAGCATGAAAGACAAGTTTCTGTATTACAGTTGTACGTATGTGTTAGTGAGGGTAGGGCAGCTTTTAATAAGAAACGTTTCCAGAGAAGGGGGTTGGTCAGTGTGAGCTTGGAAGCCCTTCCAAATGCTGAATAAGTCAAATCCAAACTACCCACATTAAGGATTATTGTGGATATTAAGAAGTGTGAGATCATATGAGTATGAGAATCTGTCTTTGAAGAAATTATAATCTAATTTATTATGGCAGCATAATAATAAGACTGATGGAAAATAAAAACAAATTATTTAAATAATCACTTATAAAATAAAATAAAATAAAATAAAATAAAACCCCAAAGTGGAGCATATCTTATTGCTGTATAAATTATGCAGAGAGTAACAGGGAACAAGTCAGAAAGATTACTTTATGTAGAGTGACTAATGGAAGCTGTGTCGTTGACATGAGATATACATTGTTCTTTTAAAGCTGAGTCCTCCAAAAAGCAAAAATTTGTTCAGAAAGCATTTTATTTATTATGTTTTTAATGGAAGTATATTTGATAATATTAGTTTCAGATGTACAACATAGAGATCCCACATTTATATACATTGCTAAATGCTCACCATAAGTGTAGTTACCATCTGTCACCATACAGAGTTATAATATTATTGACTATATCCCCTATGTTGTTCTTTTCATCCCTGTGACTTACTTATTTTATAACTGGAAGTTTGTACCTCTTAATCCCCTCTACCTGTATCGCCAATCTCATCACCTGCCTCCCTTCTGGCAACCTCTAGTTTGTTCTCTATATTTATGAGTCTTTCTCTTTTTTATTGCTGTTTATCTTGTTTTTTAGAGACCACATATCAGTGAAGTCCGATGGTATTTGTCTTTCTCTGTCTGACCTATTTCACTTAGTGTAATATGCTCTAGGTTCATCCACATCACAAAGGCAAGATTTCATTCTTTTTTTTATGGCTAAGTAATCATCCATTGTGTATATTATATATACTATATTTTGTTTATTCTTCTATCAGTGGTTGCTTCTACATCTAAATAACACTGTGATTAACTTTGGGATGCATATATCTTTTCAAATTAGTATTTTTGTTTTCTCCAGGTAAATATCAGGGAGTGGAATTACTGGATCAGATGGTATTTCTACTTTTAGTTTTTTAATGAACCAGCTAGTGTTTTCCAATTTACATTTCCAACAGTGAACAAAGGTTCTCTTTTTTCTGAATCTTTGGCAGCAGTTGTTATTTCTTGTCTTTTTGATACTGGTCATTCTGACTGGTATGAGATGGTATTTCATTATGGCTTTGATTTGCATTTTAGGTGGAAGAAATGCTGTGGAATATGTATCATTCCTTTTCTTTGATAAAAACAATAACATTTTGTGTGGAAGTTATTAGGCTGGGAGACTTTATACTATGCTCATTTATGAATAGCTTCTGTTGGGGAGGAATATTTTTCCTTTACCTCGCTTGATTCTTTGGCTGATCTAATAATCAGATTAACATAGGACAGATTAATATGATTAAAAACAAATTTAATTACATTCTTATGGGGCCCCACAGAGATAATGAGACACAAAGGCATATTGGGCAGTTGAGGTTTATATGCCATCCCGAGCTAAAATACAGGATAGAGGCCTAGGGCTTCAAAGAGGAGGAAGGTAATTCAAAGGACAACAGAAAGAAAAGAGTTTGCTAGTTAGATGTTTGCCCTGCCATACAAGTAGGTCATTCAGAGCTCTCCCTCTGAGCAAGACCTCCTATATAAATTCATTTAAATAGTGAAAGGAAGGGTAAAAGTTTTTTTGCATCAGCTGGGTCTTGATTGCCGTCAACTCAAATAATCCACATGCCTGAGTGGCATATTTTGGGGCCATATATTCTTGTTGCTCTTCATCTTATATATTTTATTGTACATGATCCTCCAAGTTGGGTAAATCTGCATACGTATATTTGATTTATAAAACTATGATATAAAAAAAAAAAGGTTCAGGATAATTGTCTTACTGTCTTAAGATTTTTGTGTTAATAATCTCCTTAGTTTTATATTTCTTCATTGGGCATTAAAAATAAAGTGGAAATTGGATACTGATGATAGGAATTTGATCATTTAGAAAGATACCTGCTTTGTGTATTTTAATTATGTTTATTTTGTTATAGAGATATTTTCTATCAGTTTTTGTCACTTTGCCCAAAGGAAGTAAAGTGTCTACATAGTACTTGATTTCTTTGTATATATGTGTATTTTTCTGGTAGTAGGGGTCTCTTCATATTGGGTTGTTTTTGCATGTGATATGTGCTATTTCTTAAAATATGTATTTATGAATAAGGTGATAATAGAGATAGCTAACATTTTTTTCAGGCATATAATCATGTTTAGATAAAGACCAATAATTCTGTCCTGATAAAACAACTTTGTATCAGGCACTGTGCTAAGCTGACACCCACAAAGTACAAACTTATAGAGTCTACATAGTTCTGATTATATATATGTGTAGAAACATATTACCAATTGAAAAAAAAATATTTTGTGCCCTCTGACAAAAAGTTTTAACTGCTCTGAAAAGTACCTTAATGGGCTTAAATAAACTATTAATGTTAAAGATATAGACACATCTTAACATCAAACAAACATGAAATTAGTGAGGTACTTTAAAAACATACATTTGATTCTAGAAATTAGAAAACAGCATACATTTTAACAGTTTAAGGAGCGTTCTACTAAATGGCTTATAAAAACTATTTGTAGAAAAAAAAAGCCTATTGAATTTCCAAAGAAGTATTTTATAACATGTTTACATTTTTTGAAATTTTTGGTATGAGACAGGAATCCCGAGAGGCAACAAAGGTTGTGAACTGGGCATATTTCTAAGTCTAAGGTAGTATATTTAGTAAATAGTTGAGACGAGTCATGTTGGGCATTACAAGTGTGCATGATATAGTAGTGTTCTAGAGGTGTTGCATGGATTTTTTCAGTCAAGTAGGCAAACACCTTGACATGTTACCTTCTCCATTCTAACAAAAAAGCTTTCATTCTATCATTTGACCATTTAAATAATTTAGAAAAAATATTATCTAAAATAACTGAATATATTCTTTGTATAGCTACAAACTGTTGTCTTGAGGAAAAATATTTCAAATTTTTTTATTGTGATAGAGGAAGCAAACGACTACATTCTGCTGCATCCCCTGAAAAACATTCTGTAATGCCATATTTGAAGGTATTCACCAGGTTTCATCAGCCTTGTCACTGATAAATTCTCTGTAAAATCAAATCTATAGTCTCTTTACTGCAATAAGTTCTCAAATACTTTAACTATTACATTACTATGTGCCTTTTTTCCCCCTGAATAAACTACTTAATGTTCTTTGTCATTCTTCAAAAGCAACACAGGCCCTATGCACAACTCTAAGCTAGGTAAGGTTTACCCTGGGGCTCTCAGCCTTCTGGACAATTCTATCTGCCTGAGAGCACATCAGTATCCTCCTGGCAGCTCTCTATGGAGACTGTTGTCAAGGAAGGATAGAAGTCTCTTCCCCAGGACAGTAAATGACTGTTAGCAATTTTAAGTATTGCCTTCCTGGCAATGATTATATATCCAGTATAATGGAGATCAAAACCTTGAGTTTAAAGATGGGTCTTTAAGCTTTTGAGAATATAATATAATAATGTAATCAGGCATTTCTTCAGGGGGAAAAATACACACAATTTTCCACAAAAGTTTAGAGAAAAATAATATCTGGGCAAGCTATCCAAAGTATACATGTTAAAATGACACAATAAGATGAATAAACATGTTAGGGTATAATTTTTGATATCAGTGAGAATAATTTATCAGGTTTAGAATTTTCCTATTTATTTAAATCTTAAGACTCACAGATATATATGCATTAAATACATGTATATATTTAAGTCTTAGGGGTGCCTGGGTGGCTCAGATGGTTAAGGGTCTGCCTTTGGCTGAGGTTATGATTCCAGGGTCCTGGGATGGAGCCCCACACTGGGCTCCCTGCTCAGCAGGGAGTCTGCTTCTCCCTTTGCCTCTGCTGTCCCCCATGCTAGTGCTCTCTGCTGTCTCTGTCAAATAAATAAAAAAAATTTAAAAAAATTAAAAAAATAAACCTTAAAACTCCTTTTGACTTACCCATAATCTCTCAAGCAGTACTCTAAGATGGTTACCACATTCGTAGAAGATGCTAACTGATCCAAATTAGAGTGCGATAAAACAGTTACCTTTCAGCTTTAAGACATTGTGATCCTTTGCAAGTACAAAATAATTAAATGGAATAAGTATTTCATTTATTCTGGAAGCCATGTAAATTTCATTTAAAGAAATTTTTTAAGCAGAAAAAAATTTATATGTATCTATCTGGATAGATAGATATAGATATATCTAGTTGTATAGCATACATTACCAATATTTGTGAATCCTATGTAGAAAAGGATATGCTCTCTTTATTGCTAAGTATGAACTACACACAAGTTTTAAGTCAGTGGATAAAACTGAAGGTCCAGTGTTTGCTAACATCGAATTTTCACTTCATAGTCACTTTGCATCAGGAATGACTTCAGTATATTTACAAATATGTCAACAATAAGATTTTCCTAAGATGTTTCTATGTATAATTGATAATGCAATCAAGAAAAAAACTATTCTACAGGGGACTCATGGTCCTAAAGTTATACATGAATTAAAGATAAAATCTGTGATATCGTATTACTCTCTTTTCCATTCTCATCTGTCTATAATTCAGATTGCCTAACTAAAATACAAATACAAGAGTTAGAGTATTTGCAAAGTACTAAGCTGACAAATACAGAGTGCTGGCTATTATTTCTGTTTGGAAGTCAGAGATTTGAGCTATTCATTTTGTAGTCTGACAGACATCAGTACAATTCCTTGAATTCCCAAAGCTTTTCATACAGCTTCCTCAAGGACGGCTATCATGTCTTAGCTACTGCAATGACAGATGGGATATAATGTGTCATGTGATGGATAACTCCGGAGCCATAGTACTTAATCCTTCTAATACTAATAGCTGCATTATCATAGAGATTTATGGGAATGTCAGTTTCAAGTTCCCAGTTCCATTCATGGGTTTTTAAAACTTCAGCTGCAAAAAACATGCATCCATCCCATTAATTCTAATTATCATGGTTCATCTTCTCAGCAGTTTTGCACTCCGGAACCTTTCAGTGCAAATTAACGTACCAAAAAAGTGTATTAATTAATATTTGTAGCTTTTAATTTCTGCAAGAGTGTTGTCTGGAAGCAGCTGGCAGTACAGGGCCGCTGCTATTGAATCTTTGCCAAACAAGTGCAGATGTAATTTTGTTATCTCTTGCTTAGTCATTTACACAAATTAATTTGAACAATTAGCCTTTTACTGGTCCTTCATGAATCATGCAAAAGGGATCTGCCAAAAATTGCTAGTTGACAGAAAAGAATTGGTTAATGCTGTGCATTTTGTGGGAAGGTAATGCAGAGTGAAGCTCAACAGTATTTTAGACTGTAGACAATTGCTTAAATATTCTATTGTAAGATTTACTTAGCACTCTAAAACTTGAGAATCCCCTTAATGAAGAGTAAACCTGCATAGTAGTGAAGGTTTATTTGATAGGATTCAAATTTTTCATGAAATATCCAACCTGAAAATGTCTTAATCAAGTGTATATGCAAAATAAGAAATGAGTTTTCATTATGAAATAGAAATTAATTAACACGTTTTTACTGTTTTTCAGGTCACAGATACTGCTATTTACTCAATACTTGTGTATATCTTTATGTAATTATTTGTTTACATATAATGTAGATATAAAATACATTTGTAGCCTCATTTGGTACCTTCTAATAACCCTCTAACCTTCTAAGAAGTTAGAGTTGAAGAGTATTTTAAAATAGTTAAGTATGTAGTCATTAAATTTTGAAGACCAGGGTAAAAAAAGACTTTAAGTGAAGGATACATAATGAAATCACATCTGAATGAGTAGAGATCTATTTTGTGGTCTTCATAGGAAGTTACCAGCATCTTAAAGGAAAAGGAAAACCAGAAAATAATAATTACAAAATTTATAATTCTTTTCCTTAGAAGTGCTCCAAACTACCTGCAATTTTATGTTTTTAGTTTAATTTTAATCTACCCTTTCTTGCCATTTTTTATCACTGGAGCTAAGGATATTTCATCTAAAATTATATGCTGGTGGTTGTACACTGTCATAATGTCAAATAAAAGCTCACTGAAAAAGAAATCTTTCTTCACTTTGTATAGCATTAGCTTAGAAAGGGCCCAGGAAGTATTTCATGATATGCATTCACATATATTGGAAGTTATGCATGTACATATGTTTTAAATACATGTACATATGTTCACGTGAACAGCATATTTATATTTGATTAAAATATGTCACTCATCATCTTATTGTTATTTAAATATAAAAGAAAATTGTTACTCTCAGACCATAGCTTTTAGCAAAGAGAATTGAAAAAACAAATGAAATTCATTTAGATAACTGCCCCTGCATAGATCTTAAAAGTGAGTCTACTTGAGATGGTGCTAATGAATTTCTCCTGCAGAATATTTTAAAAATTCAAGTTATTGATCATTATGTGGATAATCATTGTAATCATAAAGATTAAAATCATGAATGTCTAAAACTGCAAAGTGATTTTTTCAATGACATTTTTTTGCTCCATAATGGAATTTAAATTTTCCCAAATATAATTTCCATAAATCTAACATTAATGGAAAAAATAAAATATTTGAAATATTTTAAATTGTCATTTGTAGAAAACCTTCTTTATCTCTATGTTGGTCTCAGTCATCTTTAAAGTAAAATGCCTTGGGGGATTTCAGTTGCATAAGTAGTGACAAGTCAAGCTCAACGTAAGATAAATCCATTGGATAGTTACATGACATTCAAAGTTTTAAAACACAATGAGTTATATTTTTTTCTATTTGAAGAAGCAACATTTGCTCACCATTAAAAATATATAAACTATAATAAATATTGTAAAAATCACCTTTAATACTCCTTTTGCAAAACAACTGTAGTTAATATTTTGATTTATTTTATTCCTATCTTCTATATATTTTTTAAAATGTCACCGTACTATAAGTAGTAATATACAATATGAAAATCTTTCTTGCTATTAAAATAATTATTAATATACTTTTAATAGATTTATAGTGTTGAAATTTCATTGCCCATTTTGCTAGTACTACACATTTAGTTGTATCTTTTAGTTATAAATAATAAAGCAATGGACATCTTTAGTCATAAACTTTTCCTTTATTTCAGTCAAATTCTTTAGGCTTCATTCTCAGAAGTGGGACTGTTCCAATGATGTGAATACTATGACATTTAGTACACATTTCTTTATTTCCTTCCAAAATAGTTGTACTTTTCCCTAGAAATAAGAAAAAACTTAGATTACCACATCTCCAGCAGCATCAAATGTTATCATCAAAATAATACAAAATAAATTAATATAATAGGTTAAAAAAGGTAACATGCTTATTTGCTTTCCTCTCATTATTAGTAAAGTTGAACATTTTCTCATACAGCATTTGATTCACAATTTTCTCACTTGTAAAATACTTATTAATATGAAGTTCAGTGATTATTTTTTGAGATTTAGTTGCAATGATTTGTTTAAAAGAGCTTTGTAAAATCCCATACAAATATAAGCTATTATCAGTAATATATCGATGAATAACCTTTTCCTATAAATTCTGATTTTGTAACTAAATAACAATAATACTGTCATTTCAACTTAGCAGAAAAACAATAAGACCCTGTGCCTCCAGAATTAGGGGTTGCTCATTTCTTTGGCTAAAATCCTTTTCAGAGAATGTATTTTTCTTCTGTATTACTGTGTGAATCATTAGTCAATATAAATAATCAAAACTTAATTTACATTATAACAATATATATAAGATAGTCTGTAACTATAATTTTTCTAGCTCAAGCTATAAAAATTCAGTTGATTTTTAAATTTCATCTTATTTTCGGTAGCTATAAATAATGCCATATAGTTACTTATTGTTTAAAGTCATCCTATAATTTATATTACATATAATAAAATTTCTTGGCTTTAATTAAATGAAAAATAACTTCCTCATATAGAAAATAAAAAATTATATGGAAAAATAAATCAACAAAATAATAATAATTATTATTATTTTTACTAACTGGCCAAGGTAATTTAGCAATCATCTTTATCATTCCTTAAGCTGCATGTGCATAGTCTGCATTATTGTCACAAACATACAATGTAACAAAATAGCTATCCAGATTTGTTTTAAAGAATTCTATGACTCGGTGTAATAATCATTTATGGTACTATATAAGCATTGAAGAAAAAAAAAGAGGACAAAATACTTCCATTTTTCTTTGGCTTTGTAGATGAATTCTTATGTATGGAATGAGATGAGTTTATGTCATTATCTAGTTACAAAGGAATATGTATTTGATGTTGAAAATGCAGAATTAAGAAAATAAATATGACTCAGTCATCAAAACATAAGTACCGGTCATATGTGGATGATTATATGCACAGGGATTTTTTGCATTTGCATATATTTTAACAAAATAAACTGGCTTTTTTTCTACTTAATGTATGACACATATATCCCATACTAAAAAAAAGTTGTATAAACCTACTGTTATATTATTCAGTCATTTGGAAGAATGATCCATAATTTGTACAATCAATTTTCTATTTTGAATATTTATGTTGCTCTAAATATTTGGTATTATGAACAACACTGAAACAAACAGATAAATCTTTGCATATATTCATTATTATTTTTTGAAATTAATTTCTTAGTTGATTTTTATATTTTAAAGTATGTTTCACCATGTGTCTTAATGAATACATTAGTGTTTTATAAAAGTAATAACTCTTTGTTAGCAGTGAACACCAAGGAATTCAGATTTGTAAGCATTCTTAAAAATAATTAATAATATAAGGTAGTTTATAACATTTTGGTTTGTTATCAAATCTACAACTAATGTCTTAGTAATGTGTGTCTAAACCAAGTTTGCTGTTTATTTCATTGCTGGGTAACTGACTAATCAGAAAAGAAAAATTCCCCTCATATATACACACTGAGAGAGATGAAGCTAGTCTCTCTGTAATTGAAAGTATCAGTGGTAAACTTGGCTGGAGCTTGATTAATAGTATATTAAAATCAGAGTCTTCTTGGTGAGTGCTAGATAAGGAGTTTTGGGCAAATTACGTGGTTACTGGGAAGCCTTTAAATTTTAATCATGCAAGTACTTCAGTGTCATTAGAAACTGAAAGGACAATGGGGTCTGCTGGCAAGTTCTCTGAATTGTTGTGCTTTTCAGGCTCTCCTTCTGCCATGCTATTGAGAGCCAAGCATGGGCTGCAATCGAAAATCCTTTAGCTCCCCATGACTTTGATTGCTATTATTGTAATTTAATATTACACAGAATCTTAGAATAAAATAGTCCATGGAAATGAGAAGAGATAATGCAGGAGGTGGGGGTGGGGGTGGGGAAAATTGAACTAGAACTCAAAATTAGTTCTGAAAATAGTTGAAAAGCCAGTGAATTTTTCTTCAACCCACTGAAGCTGCAGTGAGAAAAGCAGGGTATTAAAACTGTTGAACTTAAAAATAAGCAACAGACATAAAATAAAGACAGGAAACTTTGCTCATTCTTGAAAATATCAAACTGTGTTTGACTAGTTGCAAGGTGAAAAATGCAATAAGAAGCAAACGTGGGTATCCTAGACTGCGTGTTTTGACATTTCACATATAATACTTCGATAAAATATGAGACAGATAGTTTTATCCAAATAAGAATCCAACATACAATTGGCTATTATTAACATTTTTATATTAAAGTCATGCCATGAGGTTATTCAATGTTCAAGAGGCAAGTGGGCATTTTCCCCTGTGTATGTGAATTCTAATCAGTGTGAGCCCTGGCTGCCTCAGTTTTGAACAGGATAAACAAGGAATAGAATCATAAACCGTAAGGTAGCATTCTTAGAAATCACCTAATCTGATAACTTTTATTTTACCAATTAGCAAAAGGAAGAGTAGAGTAGGGACATTGTCTGATCAGTATGACATAACTGGAACACACTTCCCCTTAGAGGATTTTTCAGTACAGTTTATAAACTGGGGGATTCTGTATTATTTTGACTCCTTCTTAAGAAACAATTTTCAGTGATTTATGCAGCTGTTTTCTAGAAAGTGGCACAAAGGACTTGTGAGATTTGGAAATAATTTTCTGAATAATTCTAAGAAACCAATGTGTTACTCTGCATTGGTGGCTTGCATATGTCTTGCGTTCTGCACTGAGAGTTGTTTCAAGTTTTTGTAACTTCTTTAATGTATGTATATGAACTTTCCTCTTTTGTGAAAAAAACGAAGGCAAACCAAGATAGGTTATTTATAATCTAATTATGAACAAAACACAGTCTATTCAAGCATAGATATAAGCCATTTTAAGCACTGAGGCTATAAATATATATCATAGAGTAGATTGCAGGAGAGTAGTCCTTACACAAATATTTTCATTGTGATGTGATAAGCAGATTTGTAGAAGTACAAACAAGATTGAGTGGTGCTATGAAACTGATATACCATATAATTATTTCTTGATTATCTCATGTTCATTTCTCTCCACACCTTTAAATCATTTAGTTTTTTGGTGTTGAAACAATCACGAATTTACAGAAAAGTTACAAGATTCCTACTGATGAGAGAATGGAAGGCAAGCTGAAGACAAAGCAGAAGCTGACACCCTGCAACCCCCCCCCCCAATCATGGGATGCATGTGACATTCCTCAGGCACTCCTGACTGCCCTAAAGGACAAAGAAATAGTCCTTACTACCTACAGTCCATTGACAAGTCCTTGAAACAGGCAGGGGTGACATTCCTCTAGGAATTCAGCTGCCTGGATGTTAATACTTTGCTAAGGGCAAAAGGCAGTCCTAGCCTGACCCCCCCTCCCCTCCACCAAGATCCTGTAAGTCTACTTTAACTTATAGAAATTCCTTCGGAAACTTCCTTTATCTGTAACCCCCCCAAGATACGTATTGGCAATCATCCCCCAAGCATATGGCCCACCGATATACATCTGAAGGGTCTCATGACTCAGGTTTTATTAGAGGGTAATAAATGACCTTTCCCAACAGTAGCTAGCCCCCTCAAGGTCCTGAACCTTGCTTCCAAAATTCCTTAGAGACTTATGCTATCCCTAACCCCCTCCCAACTTGAGGGTATATAATGGGCCATTCCTTACAACCCCGGGGCAGCAGCTCTTTCTGCCCACGTGTCCTGTCCCCGTGCTTTAATAAACCACCATTTTGCACCAAAGACGTCTCAAGAATTCTTTCTCAGTCGTTGGCTCCGGACCCCACCCCACTGAACCTCACCTGTACCTCATCATAATGGCGCCCAACGTGGGGCATTGAGATTTGGTGCAAAATTGATGAGTACTTTCCCTTCTCTTCCTTCACTCTCCTTTCTGGGACTCTTCAAGGAGTAAGGTCTTATTGGAACACTTTCATGCCGACTGCTCAGGCTATCATCCTCTAACCCATGGCTACTCTATGGGGAGGAGAAAGCCTGCCTTTTGGCTGGAAGTTAGTACCCTGGCTGGGATGGTAATAAGACCCAGAAACTTGATGCCCCCTCTTTACTGCTGTCTTTATACAAAGTTGTCTGTCTTGGGCGTGGGACAGCCACCTAAGTGACTAGCACCACTACCAATCTTAAGAATCCCGTGTGAGGTTTCCTCCTGATTGATCTAATGCAATCCCCTCCACATTGCTGGTCTAGCCGCTTCTGGCCCCAGGACCTCCACTCGGAGCTGGCAGAAACCAGTACACAATTGAACTAAAACCCAACCGGGGACTGTTTCCCAGGAAAGTTGGCTGGAAGGACCACCTGTGTTGGAATGTTGCTTAGACCATGATGGATTTCTGTCTTTACTGTTTTCCATCAATGTCCTCTACTAGTTATTTAGGCTACAAAATTCAGTAATTTCCCCTTGTTAAACTTTTCTAGTTTTCTCCATGGGTTAAAAACAGCTGGTTCTTCAAGGCAAGGTAAGGACTCTCCCTTGGAGTGCCTTCTAACCCATTGGAAACAATTCGGATTGCAAAATTTAGGAAAGCACTGAGCTCCTGTAACACTGCTCGGCCTCAGTGGGATCTATCAGTTAGATCTCTTCTGTAAGGAACCGAGCAGATGGACCTAGAGTACCTTCATTGCTCGTACCTAGGCCTTCACTGCTCTACGCCAAGACCCCGACACAAGGGCCTTTTGCAGAATGTGTTTGCCCGAATGGGTCAGCTAGTAAACTCTCCTGACATATTGGATGATAATTATCTAAATAGGCCTCCTCCAAGTTAACCCAGGTTGCTGGAGGAAACACAGGCCATCCCATGCAAAGGGGACTCGACTCTCTTCTCTCACTGTTCCTTCTAACAGATGTGGGGGTGTCTCCTTCACTCATTTTCCAGGTTAATGGCTATAACTAGAGCCATCTGTGGTTAGTCTACCTCAGGATGGGGACTTGAAGGAATATTCCCAAACAGCTGCCCAAACTCCCTTTGTTTCAGGGAAATTCCCTGTCTTTTCTGGCCCGACTTGGACTGCCTATTCCCCCTTGTTGGCTGGAAAATGTGGCCTCTACTCCTGTTGGAGCTGAAGCTGATGAGCTCCAAACCTGGAATCCTTTTCCTGCCTTCTGGCAGCACTGTGCCTCTACTGTCTCCCCCTCCTCCTTCTTTCTGCACCACCTGGGTGTGGCCTGCACAACTGGCTTCTGTACCATCCTCGGTGCCTCCGGCACCATGGCTCCCCCTCCCCTCCCCATCAAGGAGCAAAGAAGAGGACCTGGACCTAACGTTACCCACTCCAGATTCCCCCACCAGTGTCTCAGGTAAAAAAAAAACTGAAAATGGGGTGGGCCCAGGTGGAACATAATTCAGTATTTAAACTAAGTCAAGTTTGTTGGTTTAATCAAGACAGACCTGTCTTTAAGTTATCAGCACTAAACGTGAAACTTTTATTCTATCGAGGTTTACTAAAGGTCAAACTTGTGTTACCTCTGTTGTGAGTTGTTAGTAAAAATATGACTAAAATGATGGTAAATTGTCTGTCTCAACGTTTTCGTGGGTAATTGTTAAAATAGCTTTCAAAGTCTTCGGTAACCTGAATCTTTATTGCTTGGATAGTAAATGGGATTGAATTTGTTGGACATCTAGGTCTTTTAAAATAGGATACATTGCTGAAGCATTGATTACTGGATGTAGGTTTGTGCTTTTGACTACTTATTGCAAAAAACTAAGGATATTTAAATCTGTTGGTTAACATGTTTTGTGCTTAATTGATTCATAAATTTGCCATCTAAAGAATTCTGGTGTAACAATTCACAGTTGGTTACTACTTAGCTTTCACTGGAGACTAAGGTTTCAAAAAAATGTGAAAAATGAATGAAGGCTGAAATGGAAATACGGGAAGCAACTCTGTGTGTATAAGAGTAGAAGATATGTAAGGAGAATACGGAATGCATTTTTTTGTTGAAGGTAATATTGTCCTAAATAAGATGGTCTTTTGGAAAGATGGCATGGGATAAAATCTGAATGCAAAAGGAAGTTGTAGAAGGAATTTTAGGTGTGGTCAGAACTGACTAAGAGTGAAATGAATGGATTTTTAAGATACAGTGGTATCAGATCTATGTCTGCTTTCTCTCTGTTTAGAAAGAAAAAGGTTTCTTGAATTGTTCATCTGCTCTGGATAAGAAATGTAAACAGTTTTCTCTCTGCCCAGAAAACAAAGTTTCTATGTTTTGTCATTAACAGGTCTTCAATTAGTTTGTTAAAACTTCTCCATGTTTAAGCTAAGTTTTGCTGACAACTATAGAACCCTACATATTTGCCTTCAAGTCTCGTATTGTCATCTTGGTTAAATAAAAATAGAGTTTTGTAGTGATCTGGAATCCTATTCAGGCTTGTGCTATAATTTTAAGGTTTTAACAAACTTTACCAAGATTTAAATTGTACATGAAGTCTCTTTAACTCAATAGGCCTTTTTCTTTGGTATGCTGAGTTACTCTGGAAGCACTGTTAAACAAATGATAAGCCTTAGGTTACATTTGGGTAAATGCTGTAACTATTCTAGAGATAATATGCAATTCCTAAAGTTTTAATGTTTTAATATAAGGTCATCATCACTCTTTTCTGGCTATCGAAGTGTTGTGTGTCAGGGAAGTAACCTGACTTCCTTGCCAGCTATACTGTAAACTCATCAGTTACTAACCATGTCCATTCTGCGTTTTTGTTATTTATAATTGTTCTTATTGTCTTGTAAAATGACTTTCATCTTCAAAGACATTCAAATAAGGGACTTTTTAGGACAGGTACAGGTATTCGATATCTTTATGGAATCCTAAAACTGAAATGGGTAAACATTTCCAGAACTAACTAAAGCTGCATTCAAACTAAACAAGAATTAGTAACATGGGACTAAATTAACTAAAAGATTATAGTGTTGTGACTCTTGTTAAAACATTACTGATTCTCTAATGTTTACTCTTCCAGATTGAGGAAACTTCCTCTTAAGACATCAGTGATATACAGCAATAATAATAAAGCAAATTAAAGCATTTAATTTTCTCTCTACCTGAACCCTCTGAAATTAAAAAGGTCTCAGTAAGTATTTTTTTCTTCCATGGCAATCATAATCATTTGCATAAGGTTCAATAAGTATTGTTCTCCTTGTAACAGGACACCATTGGATACACTGGTTATTTTACCATAAGGCTTTGACTGGAATGTCACATTTGAGAGACATGCATAGACTCAGTTATAACCAAACAGCTTTCAGGAACTAAGGTTGACTTTATAAAACCTGGAGCCATAAAGCCCCTGGAAATGGCCTGATACCTGGCTTAGAGAGTTCCCAGCAGCCTCACCAGGCGAGTAAAGAATGTCACTTCCTGGCAGGTGCCGGAACCTCAGGATACTTTGGGGACCTCGTGGAGAGGAATCTGCCCAAATCTACAGGTATTACAGGCATGACTGATGACAAGTACTTGGCTTGGCTTCTGGCCTGGAGAGGCTACTAAAAGTTCAACCTGGAGATTCCTTGTAACATTTCCAGCAAAGCAGATTCTAAAAGATCTATACGATCAATCACTATTCTTGCTGAATTTATGTAAATAATCAGGCCAAGTTTGTTAAAACTAGACTTGTTTTGCAAACAAATTAGTCCTGATTTGGCTATCTCTGGAAATGAGTGTTATTTTAGAGAGAAAAATTATGTTTAAATAACCCTCCTTTGTGGATGCTAAATTCTAGATCTGATTGTCCTTAAATGTTTGCTTAAGCTAGACAACTTGAGGTAAACTTAAGAGAAATAGCTTTTTCTATTCCTATACAATAGCTCATGTATAGATAGTCTTCATGCTTCTTATTCTATGGGGCTAATAACAGAACCCCACGGGCATATATTTAATTATTTGAACAAATGGAAATGGGATAGATTCCCCAATGATTGTATAACTCGGCTATCACCTTGACCAATTCTATGTGGCTGGGATGATGAAATCATTCCCTAAAAGCCAGAGCATACCCCACTCCATAGGGTTAACTATGGGCTTGTAGAGATAATGGATGACCCCACTTTCCTTGTGACTGGACTGGATGATGACTTAGGGATGCTTTTCTCTCTTGACAAGTCTTCCCCCCCACTCACCAGTGATTCCTTGTTAAGATGTTAAGGCTAGGGTCACCTGGGTGGTGCAGTTGTTAAGTGTCTGCCTTCAGCTCAGGGCATGATCCCGGTGTTCTGGGATTGAGCCCCACATCAGGCTTCTCTGCTAGGAGCCTGCTTCTTCCTCTCCCACTCCCCCTGCTTGTGTTCCCTCTCTCGCTGGCTGTCTCTCTCTGTTAAATAAATAAAATCTTAAAAAAAATATATTAAGGCTAGACCTCAAACAAAGAAGGCTTCTTAATGCTTTCATCCTGCATAGTTAATTTATCCTAGAAGCCACCTCTAAGGATGTACAATTACAAGGAGAGTCTTTAGCCGAGCATAGAACAGCCCTCCTGGTAAAAGGAGACTCAAAGCTCACTGTGGGGCAGTCCCTTACTGTAATGACTTCACATCAGTTCCAAGAACAAAAGCCACCAATGGGAAGCTGACTTATTAAATACCAGGCTATGCTTATAGATATGCCTGAAATAATGCTTAAAACCTGTCAGACTTTAAACACAGCTACCCTTAAGCCTGGACCTGACCACTGCACTTCTATAGAGCATAACTGTTCAGAGGTTATTGATCTTGTTTATTCTAGTCAACCAGATTTAAGTTGTCCCTATTGAAAATACAGAGGACGATTGGTTCACTGATGGTAATAGTTTCATGGAAAAGACGGTGAGAAAAACTGGGTATGTTACAGTCAAGTCTAACTCAAGACTGTTAAGGACAAAGCCCTGTCAGCAAACATGTCTGCCCCAAAGCAGAATTAATAGCTCCCACCCATGCTTTGTAATTGGCAAAAGCCTTAAAAATATTTATGCTGACTTCAAATATATTTCCCTCAGCCTCCATGCTCATGGTGCCATTTGGGAAAAAAAGGGATTATTATCAAGCCATAACACCCCAATCAAATAGGGGCCTAAAATCATTGCATGTAGGGCCCTCCAAAATCAAGTAGCCCTTGAAATCCTGACTGACTGCAGTTTCAAGGAGGCCCAGTATTATATGACTGGCTCCTGGCTGGGACCCAGTGGCTCTGCAATTTAACCTGTGTCCATAGCTTCCTCCTTGCTGGATAAGCCACTTTAAATGATTTCTTTCCTTTAGTGATTGTTTTAAACTCCTGGACTGGAGGAAAATTATCAAAGGTCAACTATCAAAGGTCTTTTATTCAGACCTCTCTTTCTCCTTATAATATTAACCTTGTTTTGTCATATCTGATGTCTCCCTGCCTAGTGCCAAGACTCCTTCACCGCCATAACTTCCAGCTAACAGATAATCCTTTCTACTCAAGGAAATGTTGTCCACCTTGGATTCAGCTGCCTCCCCTTTCATAACTCCCCTGTATGTTCCCCAACTAACCAATGTTGACCCATAGGTAGAGACATCTCTATGCCTCTATTCAGCAGGAAGAAGTTACAGAAGATGAGACCTTCCATCTTCAACAACCTTAAAGATTTAACGGTCAAAATTGTTCAGGGGGGAAATGATGAGAGAACACGGAAGGCAAGCTGAAGACAAAGCAGAAGTTGACACCCTGCAAACCCCCCCCCAATCATGGGATGTATGTGACATTCCTCAGGCACTCCTGACTGCCCTAAAGGACAAAGAAATAGTCCTTACTACCTACAGTCCATTGACAAGTCCTTGAAACAGGCAGGGTGACATTCCTCTAGGAATTCAGCTGCCTGGATGTTAATACTTTGCTAAGGGCAAAAGGCAGTCCTAGCCTGATCCCCCTCCCCTCCACCAAAATCCTGTAAGTCTACTTTAACTTATAAAAATTCCTTCAGACTTCCTTTATCTGTAACCCCCCCAAGATACGTATTGGCAATCATCCCCCAAGCATATGGCCCACCGATATACATCTAAAGGGTCTCATGACTCAGGTTTTATTAGAGGGTAATAAATGACCTTTCCCAACAATAGCTAGCCCCCTCAAGGTCCTGGAAATCTTTCTTCCAAAATTCCTTAGAGACTATGCTATCCCTAACCCCCTCCCAACTTGAGGGTATATAATGGGCCATTCCTTACAATCCTGGGGCAGCAGCTCTTTCTTCTTTTTTTTTTCTTTTTTTAAAATATTTTTTATTTATTTATTCAACAGAGATAGAGACAGCCAGCGAGAGAGGGAACATAAGCAGGGGGGAGTGGGAGAGGAAGAAGCAGGCTCATAGAGGAGGAGCCTCTGCCCACGGGTCCTGTCCCCGTGCTTTAATAAACCACTATTTTGCACCGAAGGTGTCTCAAGAATTCTTTCTCGGTCGTTGGCTCCGGACCCCACCCCACTGAACCTCACCTGTACCTCATAGTACAAATAACTTCATTTTTGTTTCCTGCACCAGTTGAGTGTATATTGCTGCCCTCGTATTCCTTCATCCCTAAGTGTTTTAGTGTTTGTTTCCTACATGACAATAATACAACCATCAAAAATCAAGAATTTAACACTGATGTATCACTTTCATTTATCTTAGAGGATCCAAGTCAGAGTCAAGTAGTGTTTTTAGTTATTGTATTTCCTTAGTCTCCTTCAGCCTAACACTGTTCCTCAATCTTTGACCTTCATGACCTTTTGAAGATTACAAACTAGTTATTTTGCAGAATGTCCTTCAATTTGGATTGGTTGTAATGATTAGATCTAGATGATACATCATTGAAGGTAAAATCAAAGTCTTGGTGCTTTGATTACATTCTATAGAATGGCTCATGAAATGGCTCATGATTTTTTGTTTGCCCTGTTACTTATGATTTCATTTTATTGCTTAATCGAAGTATGTTTGCCAGGATTCCTGAACTAGGCATAGTATATGTGTTTCACCAGTGGTTTTGCACAGTTCTTCAGAGGATTCTTTACAGATCCTTTGAGTCCTCTGCATATTTTCACCTTAGGAATTAGTAAGTGTTTGTGGGAAGTACTAGTACTTTTAAACTATGTAATAAGCTCATGGAGCAGAGCAGGAGCTGCTTTATTTATTTATCCATTTATTTTTTATTTGCTTATTTTTTTATATCTGTATAGGTTCATGATTTCCTATTTTATTCAGTGGCTTCTAATTCATTACTATCACTTATTTTTATCTGAATGGTGGGAGCCAATCAAGAAGCCAATTTTTGTGTCCTGTCACTCTGAGTACTTTTTTCTTTTCTTTTCTTTTCTTTTCTCTCTCTCTCTCACTCTCTCTCTCTCTCTTTTTTTTTTTTTTTTTTTGGTAAACCAAGGTTTCTTGGTTTACCTTGTAGTTTGCTTGAAAACAGCGATTTCTCCAAGGAACTCTGGTTCTTTTCAGTAGTGTGTGATATTTAGAATATCCAATTTCTTTATAATTCCTTATTGTATTGTTGTCCTCAGGCCCCATTAGCAGAGGAAACTAGAGAAAATGTGTGTGTGGGTGCACACATGGATGTGTATAGTACACATATGCTCTGTTGATACCTATTATTGACCTATATAAAACATGTCTATTAGATTTATATTTTTCTACATATAACTATATACATGTGTGCATGTATGACTGTGTATATGCATGTGCATATGTGTATTTCCACCAGTAATGCCAATTCCAATACATTACTATAGGGTTTACTCTACTTTTTTTTGTTCTTTTGCATATTTGTAAAAATGTCTTCTGTGATGAGAACCTGCCTCCCATTATCCTCAATAAACTAATTTGATTAAACCTCTATACGTATGCAAACTAGTGTCTCCACTGCATTTCTTCTCTGGCATGGACTCCCTGTTGACACAGCTTGAGTATTCAGTGAGGGACTTTTCTTATGTCAGCATATCCCCCTTTCCTAGTTGGTATGTGACACCTCCCCTGGGGCTGCCCTTCCACACAGATGCCTTCCTTGTTCTGCTTAGGCACCAAAAATTTTTCCTGGACTATTGCCTACCACTTCATTCCTCATACCCTGTCTCCATTTACTAACCCATAAATGTTTGTGCTGTAGGTAAAGGCTTTAGGACTAATTTAAGTACAGAAAGGACAAGGGAAAGAAGGAAAGGAAGAGAGCAGAATAGAAAAAAAGAGGAAGAGAAAAACATTTACATGTTCACCAACTCACCTACTTATTTGTGCTAATTATGATCATTCTGTTCACAGTGTTCATTATTTTTTGTTCACCCTAAGATCTGTTAGAAGAATTTGGCTGACTGTGAGAGAGTGCTGAGTCTGTCTGTGCCCTACAGAAATATGGGGTATAATGTTTTTAAAGGAAATAAAATAAGATAGATTAGAGGAAGTCACTGGAAGGCAAGAGAGCAGGTAAAGTCAAAAGTACATTAGATATTGTCACCTTGGGGAATAGCATGTGAAAATGTTTAGAGTTGAGAAACAACATTGTTTTAGATGAAGGACAGAAATGGTGGTCTGTATTTTTTTTATTTAATAGTAACTAAGGAAGACAGTCATCTAAATAATAGCAACCAATAATTTGAGTCCCACTTCCAGACTTTCGATTACTTATGACAGTAGTCCATAATGTTCCCCCAACTGCCCAATTTACAGTCTCTTTAATTCTATAATTCTGAGTATCCATTAGCTGATTTAGAATATTTAAACCCCAATTGTTTAGGATGTTTAAAAGTTATTATTTTTTTAAGTTTTTATTTTAATTGCAGGTAGTTAACCTACAGTGTTATATTAGTGGACAGAATTTATTGACCCAAAAAACAGGATGGCTAATTCCCAAATGCCTAGCCAATGAACTGTCAGAATTGTATGTGACTATATGTTTATGCAAAAGACACCTAGAAGAGAGAGCTAAGAAATCCTTAGAATATAAAAAGTTGCAATTGATGTGGAGTGAACCCCTTCCCAGTTCTTGCTTCCACTAATTCAAAATTCCAGCTGCACAGAATGGTAAGATTGAGGTTGGCACTCTTAGGATTAAGCATATTTGAGAGAGCAATGGACAGCTTCAACCTTGATTTTAAATATCTCATGTTAATGAAATGGTTTTATCATTAAGCAATCAATAACATAGGCTGCTGGATTAAAGATGTAAATGCAAATTATAACAGTCTTAATCCACAGGCTAACACAGAACATTATTAGATTGTGATAATAAACAGGCATATTGAATGTGTCTTTGATTTGGAAAGGTATTCCCTAAAGAAATGGCTCATGGAGGAGCAATGATCTCAGTCCAAATTTACTATGGATGACACTTTGCCTGAACTGGTAATATTGCTGGCATTCTAGTATAGTATAATCATTATTTTGGTTAATATAGAGAGATCTTCATAGGATTCTAAACTTAAGAATATGAAATATTGCAACAGTGTCTGCTGAGCTTTCCTAAGACTAGAGCCATCAGTTAACCACATCATAGAATTTTCATTTCTTTTTTTTTTTAAAGATTTATTTATTTAGAGAAAGAGAATGGGAAAGAGAGAGAGGGAGAGTACATGCAAACAGTGGGAGGGGCAGAGGGAGAGAGAAAATCCCAAAGACAACTCCCCACTGAGCATGCAGCCCTATGCTGTGCTTGATCCCAAGGCCCTGCGATCATGACCTGAGCCAAAAAAAACAAGAGTCGAGAGAGTCAGCCACTTAACTGACTGAGCCACCCAGGCACCCTGAATTTTCATTTCTTATTGGCTCTAGCAGTATAACTGAAATAATTGAACCAACCATTTATTTCCTTTTTTGCCTTTTTTTTCCTTTTGGAATAGATACATTGGTATAAAAGCACTTGTGTGGATAAGTTTATGTGTGATTTCCTTTGAGGAAGTTTGAGTGTTTGTTTTGCAAACATTGTCCCATTTCCCCAAGCCACCCATACTTTATTCTTGTTAGTGCTGCTCTTGAATCCTCACTCTTTCTTTGTTTCTTATGTGCTGCTGCTCATGACTCAGCAGGACCTTAGGAGAAAGTGTCAAAGGATGCTGCTGCCATATAACTTGATTACTGGATGTGTGTGTGCTCTTGTGCACATACGGCATGTGAGTGTGAGAGCCAAAGACAAATTTCAATAAAACACTCAACTTTTGAAATTGAGAAATGTCAGGGAAAAAGGAGATAGGAAGGCAAGCAAAGTTAAGACAAAACTGGGGAAGTTGAATATATTTTAAGATGATTATGGGACATTCTAATGGAAACTCCCAGCATGCTGATGTTGGACTCAGATAAAATGAGAAAGCACTCATTTTAACCTATTTTACACTTAATAATGTGTAGCACCTGGAATTTTTTGCTTGTTGGGGAAAAAAATGCAGCATCCTATTTGGTACCTGTATGCTTCTAGTTGAATTCAGAGTTAGGCCTCTTTGAAATATTAATTTTGCTTGTGGGTTTCACTGGGCAATGTGAAAATGACTATTAATTCTTTTGTAGTTGATAAAGTTACACTCAGAAATTTGAAAGTTTTCATACTTAATTGGCTATAGATAGTTGCAAACTTATTCCAATTATTTCAGTTAAGGAATGAAGTGTAGACCATATTAAAAACAAAATCAGGAAATGATTCTGATTAAGATGAAAGATCCATCACAAATTAAGAAATAAAAGTGTAATGCTAGTACTTCATGTTAGAGCAGGCCATTTAAAAAATCATGAAGTGAAACATAAGAAGGCTAGAAAAGTTTGGAGTAGGCTAGATAAATTATTTGGAAGACTCTGTGTTAATCTGCCATAAGGGTAAGAATCAATTTGGCTGATAGGCAACGAGTGACTTGTGTTTGATATCTGAATTTTTCAATCAGCATTTTCTGAACATGGTTTCTCATTATGATAATGACTAAAGGATTAATTATCACCATGAGAACAGTGATAATGGCACTTTGAACTGTACTTGTCACCATGTGACACAGACTAGTACTTGTTTTTTTGTATTTTAAGAAAGATATGTGCATTTGGAAGCATTTGATTCACTTGGTGAAAGTAATACTATTAAGTTGTTGAAGTTAAATGATGGGGAGACAACATTTTAAAAACACTACTTTCACACTGGCCATCCTTTTCACAGTTTTAATTGACCACTTAAAACAGAGAATAATTAGCAGAATCAGTGTAAATGCTTGTGTCAAATGCATAGTTCAATTAGAATATTTGCTGGTTTCTTCTAAAATTCTCCACTGTAGCAGATAGAATGTTGTAAGAAATAATATTGCTAATTACCTTTCCAAAACAATATCCTTCACTAGCTCAAGTGCAACAGATTAGATGTAAGCCATTTAATGAGAATGGCATAGCATACTGGATTTTAATTTTAGATTATTGGATACATGCATGGTAGGCAATGATATAACTGAGAAATGACTATGTTACTAATTGATACTAATGGAGGCAAAGTATAGATTTTTTGGTATCATCATTTTTATAGGGACTAGAAACAGTGTTTATTAAAATAATCAAATTAATTACATAAATGATTATATTTTCTTTGTTCTAGAGTGCTTCGTATTTGCCATATTAAGAAACGCTGCTGAGTTAAAAGGACAACAATTTCTGAAATACTGGGCACATTTAGTGAGCTAGCTGCCATTCTTTGATGTACCCTATGGCAGCACAATTAAGATAACCACTAGACAGTTTCAAGTGAGTACTTCTCCTGAATCTGCATTTCTTACTTCGGTGAACTCTAGAGGAAGGTGCTTTAATGCCTGTGTGCTTTCATTTCTTCACCTTTTTATATAGATAATTTTAGAGCCATAGTTTCTCAAACTCTTCTTACCTAGTCCAATAGTAAGAAATACATTTTACCATGCATACCAACAACGTATTTTCAGATACGTAACACAGAAAAAGGTTTCACTAAAAGTATTTTCTTAGATTATATTTATTTATTTATTTATTTATTTATTTATTTATTTATTTAAGAGAGAGAAATACAACAGGGAAAGAGCAGAAGGAGAAGGACAAGCAGACTCCATGCTGAACACAGAGCCTGATGTGGGGCTCTATACTGGGACCCTGGGATCACAAACTGAGCCAAAAGCAAGAGTTGGATGCTTAACTGACTGAGCCACCCAGGTGCCCCCACTAAAAGTATTTTTTTACTACACAGTGTACATGATCTCTTCTGTTTTGTCCCTTATCTATTTTATACTGTTTTTTAAAAAATATGACCCACTAAATTGATGGATCACAGCCTGCAGTTGCAAAATCCTGGTTACAGGACCTTGATATTAGCCCAAGGTGGCAAAGGACAAGTCTGAAGGAAGAGATAAGTCAGGATTGCAACTACATAACTCTACATACAGTGCATAGCAAATGATGTAAGTAAATGAGAACTAATTAATAGATTTTGAGAATAATGTTTCAGGGAAAAATAAATATATTTCATACTCAATAAAAATCTTTTAAAATAGTAAAGTACCAAGGTAGGAAAATAAAAGTAATAATTCTGACATAAAAAGATAATAGTTGTTAATATTTTGCATATGAGTTTTTGGTAATTTTTCATGTATATGTGTGTAGAGTTTCTTAGTAAAATGTAATATGTATGCTATTTTATAGTCCACTTTTTCTCAAATATTATTTCACAGTATGATTTTTAATAGATACGAATCCTGATTGGGATTGGGCTAAATCTCAGTTTGAATCCTGGAATAAGAGTGTCGCAGACATCAAAAGTGTAATTGTTTAGCTGCCCTACCAGAGGTTGGCTGCTCCTTGGCTGTATCAGATATTTATAGCTTCCTTTTCAAAATCATAAATGAGTTATTCCTTAAGAACTAGGATTTGCTTTTCTCTTTTAAAGGTAGTAGATGAAAAAGTCTGGAAGTACATGAGACACTTGGATATAAAATAAAGTAGAAGTGATTCAGCATAATATAAAAAATAATAAAAAGACTGGGTAAGTAGAGGGGGTTCACAAATATAAAGCTGAGCCCTTGACTTATTGGGGGAAAAGGAAGATTAAGTGATCTCAGATCATAACTCCTTTTCTGCACTGGAAACTTCCATAAACAGTTGTCACTGCAAATGGCCTTGGCCTCAGGATGCATTAATAATACCTGCTATAAGCCAATAGCGAATCCATTAATGTGTGTCCTCAATATAATTATTTTAAGTGACATATAATTAACTCATATCTTGTATATACCTAATAGTACTCTTCAATTAACACGTGATGACTATATTAGTAAATCAAAATTAAATGCTTACTGAAGACACTAAGTTTAGTGTGTTACTCCCTAAACCCTTTATGATTTATATATTTGTATCTCAGTAGTTATAAGTGTATATATCCTTGGAGTGTGACAAACTTTGGCATTAAAAAACAACAGCTCAGAGGTCTAAAAAGGCAAGGAATGATAGATTTAGTTTACTTGGTGGACTTAAGTATTCATTTTAAGCCCAGGAATTTTGCTCTACCAGGTGCAGTCCCAGTTGGTTCTGTTGGTTGTGCAGGATAGGTTCCAAGCTGTAGTCTTCCTCTGTTTAATTTTTGAGAACAGTTTTGTCTTCCTGAGCTAGAAATTTAGATGCTTCTTTCCATATTCAAATTTTTACTGCTGGAAATAGTTTTCAAGTTCTCAAGGAATCCATGGGCCATCTGTATACTATATCCATCATTCTGTAATTCAGTTTTGTTTATGCTGCTTTGAAATTGTTCACTTCCTATCTCCAATAGGTATAAATTCATTTATATCTGCAGATAGAGCATTGAAACTTGGCTTTAAATTTGAAGATAGGAAACCACTCCTTTAGTTGCACTTAAGTGTCAATAATATGTAGCTGCTAAAGGGGTAGATTTTGGAAAGGGCTCCCTGAGTTTAGATCCCAGCTCTTTCACTTGCTGCTTACCTGACAGAGGCCTAGGCATTTCACCATTTTGTGCCTTCCTAATCTGCAAAAGATGGAACATAAAACTGTACCTGTATCTTAGGGTAAGAACTAGGTGAGTGAATTTATGTAACAAACATTCACAGTAACATCGGGTAAATATTATCTATCTCTGTATTTGTCCTTAATGTCTAATAGCATACAAAGGATAGTCCTAGCTATTGGATGAATGAATACATATTATAGCCAAAATAGCTCACAGACACCTTGTTTACCCAATTCCTTTATGTAAAATTGAAAAATAGAAGCAACTTACTTTGTATTCTCTAAAACATCTAGCGTTTTATGGTACAAATTATATTTAATGAGTGGGATGTGGAGAATGAAATTAGCAATAAATGTTAGAAAATAAAGTGTACTCTATCCTAAAATAAAAGTCATTTGTAAAGATTTAATATGTACAAGTTGCAGGAAAAGCATATCCTATAATGCTTAAGGTCATCTCTCTTTCAGAAGTTGTTTTAAATATACTTATTAAATTATATATACACATATATCTTTGCATATACATATGAACTATATCTTAAATTTTAGACTATATTTTTGAAAAGTAAATTAGAAGTATGTGACTGCTATGGACTTCAGGATTGTTCATATAAATGCAGTTCTATTTGAATATCTCCAAGACTTGTTCTCAGAATAAATTTATTCTGGCAGTGGATTAGAATCCAGAATGAAGACCTTTATATTCAAAGTAATTAGCAGTACTTAGTAGTATTAGCAGCTTGACCCTGAATTCTGTGGTCTCTTCCCTAGACTATGTATAGATGTTTGTGTCAAGCAGTGTCTAACCAGTGTACAAAAGATATTAAATTATAGGGAACACATAATAGAGGCTGTGGAGCGGCTTTGGCAGTAGAATGTGCATCTGGAAGTTGATGAGGGTGGGTGGAAGCTAAGAGGATACTGAACTTGACTCATGTACTTATCATAGTGTGGCAAGTTATAACTTGTTTCCCACTTCCTTAGGAATTCTTAGAAAATAAAATAAATACCCCGTATTGACTTTCAAATTTACATAGTAGGAGACATGCCTCAGAGTAGAATCAAAATAATTGTGAAAAATTGAAGTCCACATCTATAGATTGAACTTGGGTTGTTTTTCTCTAACCATTGATCCATTTCATATTAAGAAGAAGAAAGATCCCAGATCTCAGGGACAATTACTTAAGTGAAAAACTGGAATTCATTGTTAAAACTTGGGATAAAATCTTCCCTTAAATAAAAAGCTTTAAAAAACATATATAACTGGAGTAGACAGCTAGATCTCTAGATGTAAATGTTATGAAATGATGGTTTCAGTAGAAGCTAACTTAACCTGGGAAGAAAGAATCTGAGGAGGCTAAGGTATGGAAACATGACATTATCTTGTATGTTTCTATTGCAGTCATCAGTTTTTCAGAAAAGAAATATAATGCATTTTAAATGATATATGTGAATTAGAATTGTATTATTTCTGAATATTATAAGCATAATGTTGCTTGCTTAGATGCTGCCTTTGGAAGTAATATTATGTTTAAAATGTGTGTCAAACTTTATTAAACCTCTTTTCACTTCATTCTCTTAGTTAAGTTACTGTGAATTTGACAAATCTGGAGCTAAAAGACAATGGAAGACTATTCATTGAAACACACTTAATTGAACTTCTGATTCAACAGCTATATTTCATTTCCCACACTTTCCTCTCTTCATTTTCTTATCTTCCTCGTGGCTATATTTTATCATTGTCTTTCTTGCCATAATTTATTCATTCCATTATTCCTATCTGTTTCTTTCTTTTTTATTTTGCTTTCCCCTTCCTCTTCTCTCTTTAACAAGCCTGAGTCTTCATGGCCTGATCTTCTGCAACTCATGTGTTTCCTACACACAGGAATGCAAATAACGTCTTAGAAAAAGAGAAGTGAACAAAAATCATATAGCTCTATTGTTATTTGCTCTGTGCATAGCCGCATAGTCTGTTAATTAGGTGTTCAAATTAGCTGTAACCTGGGTGTTTATGTGCATGACTGGAGCCTTATTTATCCAAATTTGCTTAGAGTTGCATGCAGGCTAAGAAATCAGGGATGGATTGTTTGCAGAGCCAAACGTCTCCATCGTTTCTCAGGCTTTTCTACACAGGAGAAAGATGCTGGTTATCAATTTGAATTTCCACCCATTGCAATTTTTATGTGACCCAACAAATACACATATTTAATATCATTATAAATGTTTAAAAGACAATGTTTCTGGGATAACTTTACTTGGAAGATTAGCAAATGCTTTTAGGACCACTAGTCTTATATATATTTTCACTCTCTCAAAAAGTATATTCTATCTGGAAAAGATCAAAATATTGAATCAAAGAATGACTCTTCAAACATATTAACTTAAATGCAATATAGTAAAATTTATAGCTATAAAATTTGTTTGCTGTTTCAAAGATATCTACATGGAAAATTATTAATCAAGGGACACTTCAATGGACAAACAACCATATCTTTCAAAAAGCATCCTTTCTGTATTTAAATGGGGTATTTTTTATGAGTTTTTGAGCCTCTTATGTTATGAAGCATTCTGTATTGGTGAGACCCTTTGACGATTGATATTTTTCTGTTATATTTTGAAAGACTTCCCTTTCAAACAATTTTTGCAAATGAATGTTAATATATTTATCAAGTTTAAAGAAACTCTGAACTCTTCTGGAATTTGTAAAGAAATTTAGAGAATTAAATGTTTATAGGAAGCATACTTAGAGAAAAGATTTCTTTAAATCAAATTTAGTTGCCTGAGTTACAGTGTTATTTATGTAGTGGCCAATACTTGCTTGGATTTTTAATTTTACCATGATTCTTCTCATTTAAAGATCTCTTTTTTTTAAAGATTTTTTATTTATTTATTTGACAGAGACAGCCAGCCAGTGAGAGAGGGAACACAAGCAGGGGGAGTGGGAGAGGAAGAAGCAGGCTCCTAGTGGAGAAGCCTGATGTGGGGCTCGATCCCAGAATGCTGGGTTCATGCCCTGAGCCTAAGGCAGACGCTTAATGACTGTGCCACCCAGGCACCCCTCTATCTTTTTTTTTAAAGATATTATTTATTTATTTGACACAGTGAGCGAGAGAGAGAGGGAGAGAGAGAGAGAGTGCACAAGCAGGGGGAGAGGCAGAGGAAAAGGGAGAGATTGACTTCCCACTGATCAGGGAGCCCCATGAGGACTCCATCTCAGGACGCTGGATCATGTCTGAGCCAAGGGCAGACGCTTAACTGACTAAGCCACCCAGGCACCCCTAAAGGTCTCTATCTTTTAATTCTCTGACTTTCCTGTTTCTTCTACTGCCTACTTTTTTTTTTTAAGATTTATTTATTTATTTATTTGAGAGAGAGCATTGGGACAGCAGAGGGCAAGAGAGACAGTCTTAAGCAGTACTGCTTCCATTTTTAATGAAAACATTTTAAAGTTCAAGTGAAGGATTCTAAGTCCATTGAATTCTTTATGAGGAATCTATTAACAGAGTTTTCTCACTCAAGATAGAAGATGTATATTGGAAAACAATTCTCTCCCACTTCTGTCCCATTAACCTTGCACAGGATGAGTCAAGGATGTGGAACTACAGAGATGTCCTGATGTATCTGAATTCTCAGTTCTCATTTTTCACACTGCACAAGTAGAAGTCAGCTAGAATGCTATGATCATTGTTCTTACTGCTTCCACTCCTCATCATTAATAGCAGTAATAGAGACTCTCTGGGAGGTATTAACAGCTTCATCTCTCTTGGATAAATCATCTTCCCTCTTTGTACTCTGGCCATCTTACCTTCCTCAGTTTCTTCATGTCCTTTGTAACCTCAGGACCTTTGTACATACTGCTCTTTCTAGCCGTGATAATTCCTGCGTGGCTTATATTGCATTAATCACTATTCATTCCATAAATCTCAGCTTAAATATGTGCTTCTTTTGAAGGACTCTCCTGACTGCCCAGATTTGATAGGTTTTCCAAATAAACCTTCCTATAACAGAATGTATTTCTTCCTACCACTTAAAACAATTGTAATGAATGAAAAAATTAATTCTTTCTGTATATCTTTCTTTCACATCTGCTTTTGCTGCCAGTCTAAGCAGTCCATCATGGTAAGGACTGTCTTTGCCTTGGTGATAGCTGTCTTCCCTGGTGCCTAGCACAATTCCTGGAATATAGAAGTTACACCATAATTATTTATTGAGAGAAAGAAGGAAAAAAAAAGATTTATGAAGAAATTGACTATTTTTCAGTTCCTTTCACCCCCATTTAAGAAAATGGGTACATAGAAAATATTTTGAAAATGTCCATGAGCTAATATCTTTTCCTAGAGTCACAATTAGAATATTTGAAGGAGGTGACAGGGTCATAAAGTTATGGGAAGATGGTGTAGCATCACAGACACCACATTGGTATAGAGCAATGCAGAGGAAAGTAACACCTGGATCAAGGTTTTGGACATATGGAACATCACAAAGGCAGTTATCAACATATAATATTTGAAGTAGAACTTTGAGTTTGATCAACAACTGGCCTTTTTTTCATTCAACAATGAGAGCACAGTGTATGTAAAACACTCTAGAAAATCTTGCTGAGATAGAAAACCGAAGAAAAAATATCTTAACTGCCAGCAGTATAAAGGGCAAAACAATAAGGAGGAGGAAAACGGCAAAATGAACAAAATGCAACATTAGAAGTATAGGCAGAGTTCTATGAGATTCCAGGCACATCAGGAGCAGAGAGCAGATGCAGGAGGTAGGGAAATGCACAACACATATACAAAATGGCAAAGAGGCCAATTGAAGACTGTTGTGAGGAACGTTGAGTGCCAACCATGCTAAGAAATTTTGAGGGCAAGAAATACATAATTCATGTTTGTTTAACTTTTGTTTTTGTTTCTTTTTCCACAGGTAACCTCGAAGTTAAGGTGGGGAATAAACCAAAACAAATGCGAGAATGAGACAGACAGTGGTAATAGTGAAGAGCCTATTGAAACAATTCAGGTATGATCAAATTATGCCTTGTGTTATTAATAGATCAGATGTGCAAAATAGGAAATATTCCTTGGATAATTGAAATGAATGCTTTCTTTTTTTAAGTTTTTATTTTTTTAAAAACCTTTTTGATAAAGAAAGGGGAGGTAATCAGAAGGGGGAATGAAACATGAGAGACTATGGACTATGAGAAACAAACTGAGGGCCTCAGAGGGGCGGGAGGGTGGAGGAATGGGATAGACTGGTGATGGGTAGTAAGGAGGGCACGTATTGCATGGTGCACTGGGTGTTATACGCAAACTAATGAAGCATCGAACTTTACATCGGAATCTGGGGATGTACTGTATGGTGACTAACATAATATAATAAAAAATCATTAAAAAAATAAAAAATGAAAAAATGAAAAAAACCCTTTTTATTTGTAGATAGTATCAAACTTACAGAAAAGTTTGAGGAAAAAAATGGTATTCTGTTGTGTGTGATGAAAAGCCACAGGTATGATCGATTACTTTTAGGGTAGAATCATATAGAATATACACAGTCATTTTTATTATAAAACCTCCTTATTAATGGTAGGTCAGGGGAATGTTGTTTTGGCAATCTGCAGAATGTATCTTACTGTGCATTTATGTTGTTCACTTGGCCAATATTTGCTCATTTGGGCTTTTTAAAAATGAAGACAATAACATTTTAAAAGTTAAGAATTTTTATAATTACTGAAGAGACTGGGAGATACAGAAAGTATTAAGAATAAAATAGTATCACTTATAATCCTTCCACACAGAGGTATCCTCTTCTAATTGCTATTTATATTTTGGCATATTTTTTCAGTCATACATATATGAATATTTAATATACTTGCAATCATACTGGTGTACATCATAGAATCATATGATGTTATCTATTTTGTTTTCATTATCACTTTGTGAGATCATCCCCAAATTATAAGAATCCATTTAAATATCCCATTTTACTTTATTTTTTTTAAATATCTCATTTTAACTGTCAAAATTATTCAGAATTATTTTTGTATGAGAATTTGGTTTCTCATTTTTGTAGCTGGTCACTGAGATACTTCCAGATACTTTTGATAATGTAAAATAATCTTTGATGTAAATCTTTATGTATAAATATTTTCTCAACTCTCTATTTTTTTTAAGTAAATTTCTTTTTTTTAAAAGATTTCGTTTATTTATTTGAGAGAGAGAACACGAGTGGTGGTGGGGTGGGGTGCAAAGGGAGAGGGAGAAGCAGACTCCCCACTGAGCAGGGAAACCACCATGGCACTTGATCCTAGGTCCCTGAGATTGTAACCTGAGCTGAAGGCAGATGCTTAACAGCCTGAGCCACCCAGGTGCCCCCAAACTAAATTTCTGTAAATGGAATTCCTATATCAAATTAAATAAAACTTAAAAAAAACCTCTCACTACATATTGCCTCAGTATTCTAGGAAGTCTATACCAGCATATAGGCCAAAACCAGAAGTTTACTTCATTGAAATTTTTATATTTTCCATTTTATATTTATTTGACACTTAGTGTGTTGACCATTGTTTTGTGCTTATTGCCTGGTTCAATTTATTCTATGAATTGTTAGTTGATACCTTTTCATCTATTATTTTCTTGGTATACTAGTGTTTTTATTGACAGATTAAAGCCCATTTTATATTTAAAGTATTATCTCCTGGGGCACCTAGGTGGCTCAGTGGTTAAGTGTCTCTTTGGCTCAGGGCGTGATCCCAGAGTCCTGGGATCGAGCCCCACATCAGGCTCCTCTGCTGAGAGCCTGCTTCTTCCTCTCCCCCTACCTGTGTTCCCTCTCTCAGTGTCTGTCTCTCTCTCTTTGTCAAATAAATAAATAAATAAATAAATAATCTAAAAAAAAAAAGAAGAGAAAAAGTATTATCTCCTTTTTATAAGTGAACTTAGTACTGTTCGAACTTAAAAAAAGAATTTTGTTAAAGGGATGCCTGGGTGGCTCAGTTAAGCATCTGACTTGGACTCGGGTCAGGATCTCAGGGTCCTAGGATGGAGCCCCACATCAGGCTCCCTGCTCAGTAGGGAGTCTGCTTATCTCTCTGCCCCAGCCCACTTGTAGTCTTTCTCTCTCAAATAGATAAATAAAATCTTAAAAAAAATTAAAAACATATCTATTTTTTCTAAACTCTTGTTCAGAATGATAAAACCATTTGTTTCATAGAGAATTTTATGATTTCTACTTTGTAGTTAAGTTTTAGTAAACCGTTTAAAACTGTAGTAAATTTTGATAGATTTATCTATCAAAATCCCTTGTCCTGAGTATAAATTGTGGGTACAAGTAAGTCTAGATTAAATTCAAGCACTAGTTAAAAATCCAGTCTAGTTAAATTTCTAGAAATCATGCAAAGCCATTAACTGCTTATAATGATTTTTATAACTGACAAATTGTCTTTTTGTAAATCGGATTCACAGTGTTCCACTTTATTTTGCATTCTTTGTGATAATTTATAAAGCACTTTAACCTATACCACAAGTTGACTGTTGGGAGCCTGAATCCAATTACAACATGCAGAATAGTTTTAATTATCTTCAAGTCATGGCTGCCGAGACTTGTTGAAATTTAAGTTCAGAGAATCTAATGTCTCCACATTTGGCTTTGACACTCTATAGGCATGAGAAGTGTTGTTGGTCTTGACCTCAGTGAGTTCAAGCAGTTAGGCTTTCTGTAGTTCCAGGGCAAAGATCCTCCATGCAGATGGTAATTCAGTTTTGTCTTTTGTTCAAGTCCCTCCCTCCATGGAGTCCAGTCCTAACCCTATGCCTGTCAGATTCTTGTGTTTTCAATTGAATAACCATTTGCTCCTGAGGAGGACCTTTCCTTTTTAGAAGAGGTATGCATGAGCTCATTTATTTGCCAGAGCCAGACTGTGCCAGATATTTTCTGTTTGTCCTCACCACCACCCCCATGCACTTTCTGTCCTTCTCTGCCTGGGGGCTTATCTTATGGATACCATCAGCAGGGCTTCCATTCCCTCGTTCCTATTTATTTTCAGCCAATGCAGAAATGGGAAAGAAAGGAAAGAGATAGGTCAGGGCGTTTATTGTCCTGGCTAAACTCCACATGAGATCACCTGTTTTAATTAAAGGTTGTCCCTCCTTGTGTGATGGCCTGTTGTATGTGATTCTTACTCCCTACTGGTTTCAGGAAGTTTTTCCTCCCAGCATCTCTTCCATTTCAGTGTGGTAACAATGCCACTGATGCTAGTCCTAGAGTCTGTGAATACTCCTTAGCATTTAGTTATTACTTTATAATTACTACTTTCTAATTAGCTTTTCTTTTTTGTAATAAATTATATTTGTTATCTATTACTTGTAACAAATTACCACTAAACTTCGGAGCTTATGACAGCAATAAATGATTATGATGTCAGTGTTTCTGTGGGTCAGGAATTTAAGTGTGGTTTAACTGGGTAGGTTTGAGAAAAAATTCTCTATGAGTCCCTCACATATCTGCATTTATTGAGAGGAAAGACATTGGTTGCCTTAATTGTGAGCTATCTTTTCAAGTATATTTGTAGAATGACCTGCCTTGGAAGATAGTTAATTCTTTCTCTTACCTGAGCAAAGTGTAGCCATCCTTAGTGACCGTGATAAAAGATTCGGGTTTCCTAAACTCAGAATTTCTGTGTGTAATACAATTCAATGTGTATGCAGGTGTTACCTGGCCCCGTTCATGTTGCTCTATGGGAATTAAGACTCAAACCCAGCTCAAGAAAAAGCTAATAATCTGATTTTTGTACCTGCTCTGAAAGATAAAGTTCTTTGTTTCTGACCCAGGAATCTTGTGTCTTCTGCAAGTATCCCTGAAATTGAGGCAGGGTAATATGTTAGTTGACAACTGGGGTAAAATCTTAAACCTTTGAGAATTCTTGATAGGTAATCTTGGCTTAGGGATTCTCATGGGGTTGCAGTCATGATGTTGGCATGAGCTGTAGTCATCTGAAGGCCTGACTAGAGATGGACGACCGACTTCCAAAATGGCTGACTCACATGACTGGCAAGTTGATGCTGGCTGTTATCAAGAGACCTTGGTTCCTTGCCACATGAAATTCACCATAGGCTGGTCTGAGTATTTTCCCAAAATAATAGCTAGTTTCTCCAGAGTAATTGATCCAAGAGAGTGCAAGGTAGAAAGCTCAATCTCATAAGACCTGACCTAAGAAATCACACTGCCATTTCCATAATATCCTACTTGCTTCACTAAATAACACATCTATTCAGGGTGAGAGGTGACTACACGAGGACATGAATACCGTGAGGCAAAGATCATTACAGTCATTTTGGAATCTGACTACCATATAAATTGTTCTGAAAATATCCCAGTTTGTGTCTAATGTCTCTTTCCTGACTGAAACTTACTTATAGGTGCTCTTAGCTCCTGTAGGCTCATTGTATTTGAATTTGCTCTCTTTACTTTTTTAATGCACATACTCCTAGGGTCATTAATTCATTTACAAGGAAATATCAAGTTACAGTTTTTGAGTAATTTGGCCAAAAATTGCAATCAGTATGAGACTAAAGATACCCCAAATCTGATACTCCTTCCAATATTCAAAATAGTTTTTTTGGATAGGAAATATATAAATGAATGGAGAGCAATAATTTTGAAATCTTCTTATGTAAATTGGATTAACATGTAGGTAAATGCTTACTTAAGTGGCATAATTGAAAGAATGTGTCTATCAAAATATCTTTCCCAGTCTTCTACAGAATGTCTCTAAAGTGTCTATTGTAGGGGCGCCTGGGTGGTGCAGTCGTTAAGCGTCTGCCTTCAGCTCAGGGCGTGATCCCGGCGTTATGGGATCAAGCCCCACATCAGGCTCCTCTGCTATGAGCCTGCTTCTTTCTCTCCCACTCCCCCTGCTTGTGTCCCCTCTCTCGCTGGCTGTCTCTCTCTCTGTCAAGTAAATAAAAAATCTTAAAAAAAAAAGTGTCTATTGTAAAAGTTATTGTTGAAGAGTCATCCAGGGAAGTCTATATTTTGCCTTAAGTCATTGCATTTTATCAGAAGGGCAATGTATTATCTTGGTCTTTAGTTAATAGTTTTAAAATTGTTATTTAATAATTAACTTATTTATAATTAAGTTCGATCCCTAAACACATATTGCTACATAGCAGAAAGCACACACATACAAGGTTGATTTTATGGGACATAAAGACTTGAGAAAGTCCAGAGACCCATGTGGCTTTGTGCAGTGGGGATTTCAGACAATTTGATACTATATCTGAAGGTGCCTAAAGAAATGATAGTGACTATAAGAAATTCTGTACCCTTCACAAATTCAACTTGAGTTGACCCTAATAGCAGAAATGCACTAGCAATTCACTTTTTAATGAAAGAAAGATGAACAGTTGTACCATTATTGTGTAAACAAGCTTGAAGAACTATGAATTACTTCTTTTACAGAGAGTAAAGAATTAAGTGACTGCAACAGCATGATATTGTGGTTAGGAGTATTCTGAGGTTAGAAATCTTATAAAAAGGACAAGCCCCCACCAATTTTCAGTGAAAGTATATTTAGTTTTTGTCAGTGTTTTGAGCTGAAATATTAGTTTACATTTATCTTTATTTTAAACTTTTTTCATTCTTTCCTTTTAACTCATTTCTATAACAGTTTTGTTTTCTGCAGCTTCCTTGACAGAAAAAGCTATGGAGTTTTTCAAATCCAATAAGCAAGATTAGAAAGGAGACATCCCTCAACCAAACCTCCACCAAAAGACCTCAGATCTTTAGTGTATGGAAGGTCTTCAGAGCTATTAATTTGGTAAAGCGTCTGACAGCTTGGAGTGCTTTTATAGATGTCTGGGATGGGTGCTACATTTTGAGTGTAAAATACCTCTGCATTCTAAAGATACCTCAGCTCTTTACTGTGGGTCAGAGTATAAGTACACTCTTTCAAAGTATCTAAGGGGAGAGAGAGAAATGAACACAATTGTACACTGCATACTTGAATCCCTTGGGTGTGATATTGAATGATGCTTGACATCTTCCCATAAAGCCCCCCTAGCTGACACAGAAACAAAATAGCCATGTTAATCTAGTGCCTGCTGCCAGAGCTGCTCTTCAGGTTCAATGTTCCACCTCTCTGATACTTATTTTGCACTTTAGCGTGCATTATTCTATTAGATGTCCAGTTGTAAGGTTGTGGGACAGACCTCAGTAAAAGGTAGAATCACAGGTGCTCTCCCAAAGTGCCTCTTTTGTTTCTTTCAGCCAAATGATACTTCTTCCTTTGCCAGTTGCTAATTGTTCTGAGATTAAGCCAATGAGACTAATAAAACCTACTTTCCATGGTTATGGCTCTCTCCTTCCTCTCTCTTCTCCTCTCCTCCCTTTTCCTTCCCTCCTCACCCCTCTTTCTCTCCTCATCTTCTTTCCCCCCTTCCCACCCCTTTCTTGCTAGGGATGAGCAAGCGAAGCCCCAATTACTTTCAGAAGCCATCTTAACCCACTAGGAGAAACAGCCATAGGGTAATGGATCAGAGACATGAGAGAATTAAGCCCCTTGATGATATTCTTAGGTCACTCTGCTTGTCCTGCTGGGACTTGCCCTAACTCTAGGGCAGGAAGAGTCAACCTCCTCATTACTGAAGCCATTCTGAATGGGGTTTCTTTTAGTTGCATCTGTAATCATCCACTCCGACACATGGAACATATGGAAAAAAGAGAGGTAAACAGAGGCTTGGCCTGAGTGGGCCTGCTTATTGGTCATCCTCCAGAACTGAGGTAGAGGTTGGAAAGATGGGCGGTATTAAAAACATTTTATATAAATATATGTTTTAATCAGTTTGTTGGCAGTGACTGAAACAGAATAATATGTTGGGAAGGTAATATTGGGGAAAAATTGTGCCTATTCCATGTTTTGGCAAATCATCTATGGCAGATTAAGAATTGTCTTCTAGGAGGTCACGTCAGGGCCATCCATTAGGCCCCTGCTCCCTCAGGGGGGTTCTTCTCTTATTAGTTTAATATATTATGTTTCTGGATGAGATTTTGCTTGGAAAAAGGTTCATAATCAAAGACTGAAAACTACTCTTTAGCAGTACATACTCATTCTGCCATGGTTCTGTGATAACACAATGAGTGCCCCAGATACTGTTTATCACATGTCATCCATTTGGATCCATACCTGACTTCTGGCCAGGCCATCATGGTTTAGTGTTTCAGTTAGCCTGTCATCACCACCTTTTCCACGTGAGGATGAGAGAGAGGTACTGCCATTCCGTCTGCTTGTCTTTCATTCTCCTCTCCAATGCCACTTAACAAGGAATATAAACTTTGCCACCATTCAGTACAGATCTTCAACCTACATGCATTGTCAGGCTGTTTTTCCTTCCAGGGATGAATTTGGCTCTAAGATCTCAGTTGGCATTATTCTGTTAGGGAAAAAAAAATACATTTTGCATTTTTATGATTATCAGATATTTGTCTTTTTTTTCTCGTTTTGAGTCCAAAAAGTTTGTTTACATATTTTTTGTGAGTAGGTGAATGGCAGTTGTTCATCCAATCAGAATATACTGATTGCTCTGTTTAAGTCAGCAAACTTTCTTCTTAAATAGAAAGCAGTAGTTGTACCAGAAGCATCAATAGCCACCTTCAGAAAGAGAAAACAAAATGTCCTAATGCAGGATTTTTTTATGTATAACTTAATTGCTTTGGTAAAATATCTACTGGCAAAGCTGAACCTAAACAGCATTTCACATGCATCCTAAACAGCTTGCCTGAAGACTGAAGCATACTCTGGTTATATACTTTCTGAAATCTATCTATATTTTATTTTGTCTTGGAAAAAGATTAAAGAATAGAATTATATTAGAACTGGTGGAGGCATGATCCATGCCCCCTTGATTATATTGAAACATTAAAATGTCATCAGAATGTTAATTTTGTCATCTCAACTGCACGAGATTTATTCAGCACTTCTATCTATTACATTACTGTGGAAACACAATTTATTCTGATTGTGGAAATGTCATAGGCAGCAACTAAAAACATCTGGAATTCTTGGTTTAGAAAGAATGCCTGGTTTCAATAATGCTATTTCTAAATTAACTTTATCTATGAAGAAGGCAGGAATCACGCATTTTTAAATTATTCAAATTGAAATACTCATTTGGCTCACCAATTTTAACTGAGGAGGTCAAAAAATAAAAAAAAAAGAAAAACAAAATTTGTGGATGAAGAACTATTGTTTTTTAATGGTTGGGAAAAATAAAATGGTCTCCAACAAAAGTGTAGTTTCAGGAAAATATAGTAACCTGGCTTTTTTGTTTGTTTTTCCTCTTCATTATAGCAAGAAAAGCTTGACTAAGTCTGTGACACAGCTAGAAAGTAGAAGCAAGGGAGAGAGATGGGTAATTAATTCCACGAAGACAAAAGACAGAATTGTCAGAATGGCACAAAGAAATATGAATTTTGCTTTTACACTTTACTTTCTCCTTCATAAAAATTGTACGTAGAGTACATTTCTTTGCTACTGCTGAGGTGAAAGCCATTCCCTTGATAAGGACTTGTATACAAGGTGGGGAGGGAGGAAAGAAGTAAATGTTGGTTGATGATAATTTAGGGATTTTCTCAGTATGAATATCTGCAATTGGTTACCTCAGATACCTAATTCCTGAAGCTCTGAAAACTGAAGTAAATCCTGTTGGGTGGCAAAAATTGGAGCTGACCTTATGTGGGGTTATATTCTTCATTTCATTTACCTGACTGTTCATAATTTCACCAGGGAATTACTAATTCTAATTACTAATACTAATACAGTTACAAGGTGCTGCCCCAGACTTCATGTAGAATGTTTTGTAATTCTTTCCTAGAACTTGAAAAAGTCTAAGTTACAAAACACATCTTGTTGGAAAAGTTTCAGATAAGTGGATTATGGATCTGTAATAAATTCTAGAGTCCTCCTCCCTGCCTCTCATCCCCCATCAAAGCAGGTTGTTTCCAACTTGTGTGGGCTTGACTTAAAAATCTTCTGCTGTGAGGCATTATTTAAAACACCTATGCTCGTGTCCTAGCTAAAATTCACCTTCATGTTTCACATCTAGTATAAAATTATTTTGGCAAACTCTATGGAAAATAAATATACCATTATGCTTATTAGTTATATGCAGCTGTTGCATTCCTGCTTTTTATTTTTAACACTCTTCTAATTTTGGAATATTTTAGATTTACAGAAAAGCTGCAAAGATAATACGGAGGAATCCTGTATACCATCACCATGTTTCCCGATTGCTTTCCTGCTATTTTGAAGAAGCTGATATTACCAAAGTAGGGTGTTCAGATGTCTGATAATTGGTTAATCAAATTGCTCTTTTTTAAAGGTGCCATTGCTAGGCTCTGCACATTGCTTATATTTATGATCTTTAATTCTTAAAACAAGTATGTGAAGTGGGTATTACTTTTGCATGAAAGTTTAGAAGGGAAAAATGAAGATCCAAGGAAGGGACCCGACTGACCTTGGGGAACAGTTCTCCAATAACAGAATTAGTGTCTAGACAATTTTTATAAAGGAGTTAAAGAGAATTAGAAAGCTCAGTGTCTCCAAAACACAAATTCTCTTCAAAGCACACCACTGTCTTCAACGCCTACCTTGCTGAGGGGCCCTGGTCAGCAGAATTTGTCTTCCTCTGGCAAGCTCACAATTGGTCTTCTAGTTGAAGCTACACCGTCTCTCACCTTACTCAGGGCTGCTCCTCCAAAGACTGTGGGAGATTTGGAAGAGAGCCTGTGGAGTTTAGCAAGATAAGGAGCAGCAGGGAGGAAAACTTATTTTTGCTGCTTTTGAGGTTCAGGAGTAAGGCCTTTCACAGCTTCTTCCTTTGTTTATGCAAAGGCAGTCTATTAGCATTGGCATGTGTTCTTTGTCTTCTAAGTGAAAAAGAGAAAGGATAGAGCTTTAGAGGCTGCTTTTCTTATGTTGTCTCCTTTTATCTGGAGGAACAAGCTGTACAATACCCTTAGAAAACCACTTAAGAGGCTAAAAGGAAGAATGGTTATGAGACCCTTGGATTTTTGAAACACAGTAGCTTTGTTTATGTCACTCAAAGGCGTGGTGAAAACAGAAAAGGAGAAACTCTGCCCTGAAGCCACTAGAGTAGAACTGAGGTAAATAAGCCTCTCCTCAGAGCTTCTCCCTCTCCGAATCATATAGTCACAGCTAGGCTCCCACACTCCTTTGGAGGGATGCCTGGAAGGAAAAAAGGACTGTGTTAGGAAGATACGCTGGAACATTTTGAGTCAAAATTTTTCAATAAATATGCATTATACTTGGCTAAACGGTTCATAGTCATCATTAAATAACCCCTTTTGAACTCCCAAAAGATCTCATATGAAAATGTCATACAGCAATTCCCGGATGGGCTATGCATAGTCACGATATCATTAGAGTACATGCGTAATTAGCTTATGTAGTATTTATTTTATAGAAATGGAAAAGTATTCTAATAAAATTTACAGAAAATAATCTACTTGAAATATCTCAAATAAATCTGTATTTTTTCTTGTATTGATAATTAAAGCAACATTGACGAAAACAGGTGTTTCTCTGGCTCTGAGCCTCCTTCCATCTTGTGGCTCTGTGTCTTCAAGACATGGTTTCCAGGTTCACCATGGAAGAGGAAAGATGTGGGGATTATATTAGGGAGGTCTTTATAGGCCATTCTTGGATGTGGCTTATATCAATTCATCCTATGCTATGTTGGCTAGAAGGGAGTTGTGCTTTTTATGGGTATCCATAAAGAAAAAGAAATTGGTGTAGTGAAGAGCTCACTGGTCTCTACCATATTTATCAAGTTAAAATAAATGCTCATTTCATTCAAATTTTTTTTTCCTGGCTCTTAATTCTGTTAAATAAAATCTCTTATTTTTTCCTCCACCCTTCATCCTAATTTCTCCTTTTATCCTTTTTTTTTCCTCCAATTTCTCTCCTACCTTTCTCTTGCTTGACTCCAGTTTTCTTCTGTACTACCCCCATGTTATTGAGTTAGCCAGACAACCTTTGTCCACTACTCACAGTAACCTCATTTCCTGGTTCTGCCACGGCTGCCCCCCGCCCAGTCCTCCATACCTGTGTAACAAAACTAACATGAGTTTGTTCCTCAGTGACTCACAGATAGAAACTACACCAGGTAGAGTTTCCTCACAAAGGAAACTTTATTTGCAGCATATAAGGAGATGACAGGAAATAACTTCGAAAGCTGTGACTCCCCAAGCAAGGGTGAATGGGTTCCTTTTATTTAGAGTTAGGCTATTTTGATAGGGAAGCTTGGCATCAGATGTAGACTGGCATAAGACTGCACACGTGCCTTAAGGAAACATGCCTACACATACATTGTACTTTATGTAAATGAGGCTGGTGCTCATCCTTGGGCAGAGATTTTAGTATAATAATGAGGTAAAGGTAACTATCGGTCACTGCATGGGCCACTTCGTGTTCCATCTGTGCAGGTGAGTTGGGGGTGGTTAGCTCAAACTGGCCTGGGTAGGCAGGGCCTCCAGGCAGTCATTACTGCTTGAAGGGTGGTTTTGGTTTCCTTCACAGGGTTTATGTCCATAGGGTCTTTTACCTGAGTTAAGAGATAAGCTGGAAAGAATATCTTAAGGAAAAAATGTGGAACAAATGTCAGTGGGTACGAGGAGGTGAACAGTAAAGGTTGGGTCTTGGCGTTTACCTGGTGACACCTAGGCAATCTAATCTGCTTTATCCACTTTTGTTCCACATGGAAAATACTACCATCACCACCAGCAACAACAACAGAAACTCATTAGTCCTTGTAAATCTGTTTCTAACCTCTGCCAAACACTAATAATGCTGTTTGGATGTTAGTGATTTATGATCGATTTACTTTTTTCTTTTCTCTCTCTCTCTTTTTTTACATTTTTTTTCTTTTTCTTAAAGTTCAAGTGGGGCTTGAACTCATGACACTGAGATCGAGAGTAACATGCTCTGTCTATTATGCTAGCCAAGTGCCCCTACTTTTACATTTTGCATGGCAAATATTTCAAACTTTTATAATATACTTCATCTATTTATTACTACTGGCCAGAGCATCAGAAGGTTGAAAAATTAAAAACAAACAAACAAACAAACAACAAATTACATGCCAAATTCCCCACATTCTACCTCTAACCAGGTATATTTGTGTGGCCTGCTTTGTTTCCCGGGACTCTTCTGCTCAGACTGCTCCTGGCCCTTACTTCTTTACTTCCTTCTTATCTCTCTGTACTCCATCTACTTCTTCTCCCCATTCTGTATCTTATTCCTGCTGTGGAGGAAAAACTTTGATTCATCCTTTAAAATGCACCTGAAGTATCACTGTTTTAGACTGCTCTGGCTCCTGTAGCAAACTACTACAGGCCAGGTGGCTTAAATAACAGAAATTCATTATCTCAAGTTCTGGAGGTTGAGACGTCCCAAGATCAAGGTGCCATCAAGGTAGGTTTTATTCTGAGGCCTCTTCTCTTAAATTGTAGGCAGCCACCATCTCACTGTGTGCTCATATGATCTCTTCTCTGTGAGCCTGTGGTGAGGGAGAGAGAACAAGGTCACTGGTGTCTCTTCTTCAAAGGATCAGAGCCCTACCTTTGCCATCTCATTTAACCTTAATTACTTCCTGAGAAGCTCTGTCTGTAAATACAGCCACGTTAGGGGGCTGCCTCACCATTGTTTACCATTTCAGCATGATAACCATTTGACTGTAGCCACAGAAATGTGACCCTTGAAAACAATCTGTGTCATATTTTAGATTGTGTTCATATTTTCAACTTCATCATATGAATTTTAGAGGGGCACATTCTTCCATAACACTTACCTTTACCATCACCTCCCAGTGATGCATCCTTTGAAATGACATAGGAAGAGTCTGTGCCCATATCAATTTGAATAGTGTGTTATACTGTCATCATACTTTTCAAGTGTATTTCTTATCCATCTTCTCTGCACCATGAACTAGATCGAAATAGAAATCATGTCTGAGTCTCCTTTGTATCATGTTCAATAGCTAGCACCGAGTCTATGACTGAGTAGGCTTTCTATAACTATTTTTGATTGATCGATTGATCTACAAGATCCTGAAAGTCAACTAAATGATCAAAGAAAGATTATATATAGCTTAATAGAAAGAATGTTGCATTTAATTTTGAATATTCTGAAATTGATTCCCTATATAAGGCATGTATTAATTCTTCAATGGAATGTTTAATTCAGCTCAGTTTTATGATCATTTGGAGAAAATACCATTTGCAAGTACCAGCTTGAGTACATGTATAAATTCCTCAAGCACTAGAATGGAAAAATTTGAGTACGTTCGTTCCATTGATCTTGTATATCTCAAAAGGCTGCTAGCATAAAACTGCTATGAGAATTGGATGTTTATTATGAATTGAGCACAGTATCTAGAGTTATAGCTATTTCTTTCAAGAGGTCTGGTTAGTTCAAGCATTTGTTTTAAGGCCTTAAATCCTTATTCCTTTTTTATCATCATTTTAATCCTGGCCTGATTCAAGTTTTTTTTGTGGTTTGTTTTTAATTCCTTCCTTCCTTCCTTCCTTCCTTCCTTCCTTCCTTCCTTCCTTCCTTTCTTTCTTTCTTTTGCTTTCTTTCCCAATTACATCTTAGAATTGTACATTGGACTTTTTTTTTTTTTTTAGCTTGCTGTTTGTGATAATTCTTACTAGTTCATCAACTCCATAGTTGTCAGAAAGGCATTTTTGCATGAAATTTAATTTCTGCAGTGAAGGTTGAAAAATTATCTTGTCTCATCAATAAGGAAAACTCTACCATATTTCCCCCCGTTTTCTGTCAGAGCAAAATAATCTCTTGAATTATCTGTATAAAATATTTTGCATTGTTCTGGCAATGATCTGGCTGCATCCCTGGATAGGAAATTGGGCATGTGTGGCTAGGCATCCAGAGGAATATGTTTACCAATGAATTATCTTCCAAGGTTTTGACACCACCATCAGTTATGCCAGATGCAAATCATTTACTCTCTGTCAGTTCAAATACACAGTCTTGTTTGGATGGCTTAAATCTATGCTGGCACCAAAATACAGCAAGCAATATTGCTCAACTTTTGAGTTGAAAGCATAGACAAATGTATACAGCGCCAAAACATGGAAATAATACAATGTAGACTGAGTTTTGCTAAGTGTTACTTAACGTTAGCATAGCATGAGATTGTCAAAGGGATAGTGACATGTCCTACTGAGAAAAGGAAATGTTCTTCTACAATGGTAGACATAAATGTTTGACATGGAGTTTTAAGATGACTGTCATGTTCTGTATGGCCCACAATCCTGCCAGATCTCATGAAGTCAAAAATGAAGCTCCTGGTAAATACTTCAGGGAAATGTCAAATTAAATTCTGAAATTTGGGGTCTTAATAATAATGACTTCAGTGCTGCAATATTTCATAGAATTTAGCATCATGTCTATAGACCATGAACTGGTGGATTAATGGCCTTAAGAGTAAAAAAGATTTGACTAATTTTTCTTTATTCTTTCCTACTTCTGAATCAAGGAAGATCATGGTACAAAAATTTAGATTGTTAACTCATTAATTTTTTGGCTTTTGGCATAAAGACAACTGAAGTAAAAAAAAAGTTGACCAATATTTTGACTTACTGATAAGATATAATTTCTCTTCATATGAAATAATGGGAGAATTTAATAAAATATCGTAGTTGAGCACAGTGGGTTAAGGTCATACACAGATCATTGAGTTAGAAAACCCAGATTTGAATATTAGTTCCACTATTTCATTGCAGTATTGACTTCTCTAAGTCTCAGTTTTCTTATCCATAAAATAAGAAGGCTACTTCCTAACTTATAAAAATAATGCATTGATTTAAAATGTGAAGTATGTTTATATACATACTTAGGACAGCTGGCAATTGTTATCGACATACAAGTCCGAAGGACTTTAATTGAGCTGAATAATCAAGATAATCAACTGTTAAAAAAAAAAGAAACCCTTCCTTTTCTTGGGTAGAACAAATCTTACCTTATTTAATGTTTTCCTGGCTTCTTTGACTTTGGCCTTTACCTCCCAGTTAGATTTAAATTGGGCTAAGTAATCACATTCCTAGTTAAAATTTTTCTCAGAGTCAGTACTTAAAGAACATCCCCAGATCCAGCAATAAAGGAAAACACACATTTGTGCCAGGAAATATTTGTGCTACCTAGATCTTTTTTTTTTAAGATTTTATTTATTTATTTGACAGAGATAGAGACAGCCAGCAAGAGAGGGAACACAAGCAGGGGGAGTGGGAGAGGAAGAAACAGGCTCATAGCAGAGGAGGCTGAGGTGGGGCTCGATCCCATAACGCCGGTATCACACCCTGAGCCGAAGGCAGACGCTTAAACGCTGTGCCACCCAGGTGCCCCATGCTACATAGAGCTTTTAATATGTTTGTGCTACCTAGAGCTTTTAATATGTTTTTGTATAAAGTGGTTACACAAAATAAATAAGTGACCATGGAATTATTTGAAAATCTACATATTTATGATTTAAGAGCATTTTGCTTTTCCTTGGTCAAGATAGTATTTTCACTCTTGCTTATCAACCAAGACAGTGGTTCTCAACCAGAGGAGATTTTGCCATCTGGAGGACACTGATAATGTCTGGAGACATTTTTAACTTTTATGACTGTGGTGGGTGGAGGGGAATCACCAGCATCTAGCGGGTAAGATCAGCAATTCCACTAAACATCCTACAATGCATAAGACATCCCCACAATAAAGAATTATCTGGTCCTGTCAATGGTGCTGCTCTTGAGAAATCATTTCCGTCAGGTGTGTGTCATACAGAGGTGAATTCTCAAATTTCTGAAATAGTAGAAGGCTGATTTAGAAATGCTAGAATATATTTGAACACATTTTCAGCATCATGCACAGGTAACACATTTCAGGAGGGAATCACACACAAATTTATCATTTCCTACAGACAATGAGCACGCAGCATGAGAGATTCAAGCATTCTAATTTGAGCACCTGGGAGGGTGATATTTTATAACTTTATTATCCCTGGGAGGGGAGGAACTTCATATACCTGTTGATAGATTATTTTCTGCAATCAATTAAAACAGTTCTCTTGGGTTACCCATAAATAGGTTTCACTTTTTAATACGTATTTTTATTTGAACTAACAGAAAATATTTTCTAAATTGAGCCTTGACTCTCATCATTGTAATAAGTTAAAACTAGAGAGGATCACGAAATCCGTCTACCTCTTCATTTTACAACTGAGAATATTGGGAGACAAAGAGGCTGAGCAACTTTCCCAAGGTACTAAAGTTTGTTGTGTGTGGTGTCGGGGCCATGTTTCTAGTCCAGTCAATTAATTATCGATATTTTCATTTTAATGCTATCATTCATTTTAAATACATTGAAGTTCATTGCCCATTTTTCAAAGAACTTTCTTGGTCCCCTCTTGCCTCCCCACCATAACGCCCACTTACATTTCTTTTTGTATGATATTTTTTTTCTCCTGATTTCTTTCAGGTCAGTGAAGCCAACAGTATGAAACCTTTAATTTGATACCTTGCCCAAAAGCCTTTCCATGTGCTTTTATACCAAATCAGACTCCCCTAGATTTAAGAGGTGTGGAAAAAGCTAGATTAAGCTGTCTCAGGCTGGCTAATCTTCTATTTGGTCAGAGTGTGAAGTGGTCTGTGCTGCAGAGTTTCTCCATCACCAGAGGAAAAACTCTTCTCATTTATGCTGGTTTAACTTACAGGGATTTTAGTGATCCACAAAACAAGTGAAATTTAAGATACACATCTTAAGCTCAGTTTGTAAAGGCCTGCGCTTTCAATAACAAAACTCACAGTGACAGTGATGTATGGTTTTCTTTATGAGACCTGAAAACTGATGGATATGTGATCTTATAAATGCTTAGACAAACTAATGCACATAATTATATTTTCCATTTGAAGTCTATTGCTAGGCATTCTAATACAATATCATTAGTTGAAATGGCCACGATGATACAGCTTGGGCAGTTTGTCACGGTAATTACAGGGTGATTATTTTTGACTGGAATAAAGATTTCAGTTTTAGCATGGTGGCAAGCATCATCACAAATTACAGTCTTGGAAAATAATAATAAAAACTTTAAGATTTTAATGCATTCTGCAGCATTATTCCAAAATAATTTCTCATTAAGGAAAATGTCCATAAATTGGATAAATAAATTATTTTTAAAGTGATTAAAATATGGCTTTGCCAAAAGGATCCCACTTATCTCATTAATGGTTCCTATGTATAAAAATGTCGACATTAGATAAAATTTGAGTGTGGTAAATAAGGCTTATGTCATAATTAACAACCTTTGAAGAAAAGGTTTTTTTTTTTTTAAGCAGACACAAAAGTACGGCATTTATCTTCACTATTTTCAGAATGGTTGATTAAAGTAGACAGTGTCCTAACATCTGTATTGAAAACTATATTAATCAATTGATTAATCATGCAACATTAATCAAAAGCCTCCCTAAGTGTTTTAGTATCTGAGCAGCTCTTAGTATTTTCTATCAGATCCCTTTTAAGGTGTCCATTAAAAAGATTAAATTTGGGTGGTAAATACTGAGGGGTTGTGGAACTTGCGGCTTCTCACTGGAAGGTCACAGACACCGCTCATTAGTGCTACTTTTAATGGGATAAGAAGCAAAAGTTTTGAATATGTGACTAAATCAATTAATCAGTCGTGCACTTGACTCATTCCAGTAAGCAGTTTAGTATTTGCCGAATTGGCACCATGGTCATCTGGGTGATTTGTCCTCAGTGGGTTCACTTAAACTAAAGAACACTTTTTACTTAAGAGTTTAAATGGCAAAAGGTTTGAATGGCAAAAGACTGATGCAGCCACTGCTATTCAATATATTGGTTTGTAGAAAATAGTTAGAAGTCAGCCTTTATTATTAAGAATGTATTTAAATGATCTAGGTTGCCCTGTACAATGAGTGTAAAACTTCCTATTACTGGCGTGGATGGTTCACAATCAAATGAATTATTTCAGTGTTTAGTGAGATTGAATTGAACTTCATAGCACACTCTCAAGCTTACTAATCAGCTGTAAATTTCAACATTGGTGATTTATAATTGGTTAGTTCTTAGATTTCCAAACTCTTTTACATGTAAGATTAGTCAGGCAAATTTGTGCAATAAATATGGAGAATGTCAGCATCAAAAACAAACAGAAAATTAATATAGTTCAGATAAGGACAATTATAATAATCAACAATTTCAATAAATAAAGTGATTTGTCATATTCTCAGAAGGTGCTGCTCTATTATCTTTTGTGTCTCATATCTTTACAATTTTTAAAAGGCAACGGTTTTCAATATATCTGTTTATTTTGATCATTTTACAATATAGGAAATGGTAGGCTCTGCAAACTCTTTTGATCTTACAGTCCTTTTGGTTTACTTGATGGAAATTTTCTTTCTACTATTGAATAAATGATCATAATGACATTCGATGAAATTAAATCTTGTCAATTTTTTCTGGATAACTTTGCCAGCTTTTCAACAGAATCCAAACCTATAGACATTTAAAAGCATGGTATGGCCCATCTGTTCATCCCTGCTGTTGCTGGAGGAAAGATTCTGTAGACAAGACAGTTCCCAGAGTTTGTGCAAAGGACTTTATGATTTGGGCAATCTCTAGCTATTGCTGTTTTTCAACAAAATGATTAGGTGGTAGTTTTAAAATTTGCAAATATGTCCCGAAGCTTCAGCAATAGAAGCACATATCTAGATAACTAAATTTAATATATGCTGAATATCTTCAGTTTCAAAAGATGCTTCTTTTCTTCTCTGCCAGTTGCTCAGAGTGCAAACAGCTATTTTATTGTATATGCTGCAGTAAGGCTCATCTGCAAAACGATGATGATTGAGAGATAAAGGAATGCTTCGTCTCTGCATTCCTCTTTTGGATAAAGTTGTCAGCAGAAGAAAGGCATCTACTAAAAAACAGTTACCTTTATGATGAATTACGCAATCACACAAATTCTAAAAAAAACCCAAAACTTTACATTTTCATTTAGCATTTGGTACTAAGAAAGAGAATTTAGAAATTCATTTTACTTCCCAAAGTTGATCGACCAAGTGCATTACTTTCTTACTCTTCTCAGTTCTTTGTTATCAGCAGAATAGTGCTTAAAAGAAAGTTACAGAATAAATCTAATTATGATAAGGCATTATATAAAATTGGTTTCTGTTAGCATGCACAATCTACATTATAATTCCGCATGTGCATTTTGGTATGAAGTATCTGAATAATATTCTTAGTTGATTAATACGTAGAGCTATTCAGGTACACACCGAATGCTCTAAACCTTTATTTCAGTTCTTTGTTACCAAATAATTACATGAAAAAGAAACATGTCTAAAAATAATCAGAAATAGATTTGGTTATGTCTCTGTGTGTATATTGTTTCATATTTGAGTTATATTTTCATTTTGCTATTGACGTGAAGCTTGGTTGCCTTCAGCGGGGAAGGAAATATAATCTGCATAATTCCCATTAGTTCTTCATTGGGTAAATGCATTTTGATATTCTATAGTAGGTTGGTTTGTGACTAATCATTTTTGTACTTAGCAGCAGGTGTTACTACTATATTGAAAAAATAGTACACATTTTAGAAATTATGGGTATAATTTAGCCATAAAATACCTAAGTTTCAGTATCCATCAATTCATTAGATAAGTTCACTGGAAATAAAAAAAATACAATTAGTTGCTAATAAGTCCATTGTTTCATTACCTGGGTTAACTTTTGTGCTATCAGAAAGTGTTTTAGAGATACTTATTTTTTGGTGTTGCTCTTATGGTATGATAGAACTACGTGGTATCATATGTCCTGAAGAAACATTATTTCCTTCAGAAAGCAACGTATGAAGCAATGTTATGTTGCTTTGGGGCAACTTTTTAGGGAGGGCACTATTATGAGCCCATGAAGGCATTATAGGTTGAAAACATTTTGGTTTATGGGTTTTGGCTAAAGTTTAAATTTTAAACATTCTTACATGAATGTCCATTTAAAAAGAGATTTCTCTAGTTTTCAAAGTGATAACACCTCAATAGAATTCAAAAATTGTGTAATTCTATGATTGCAGGCATAAACTATTGGTGATTATGAGTGGAAACTCTCTTGTTCTTTATCCTACTCCTCAGACCTTTAGGAGGAGGATCTTGGAAAACCACAGGATCACTTCTGTGACATAATTTTTAAGGGAAGTGATAGGACAGATGTATTTGCCTCATTTTGTGAGGATCACGTGAGATAAAGGAATTAATATCACTTTGAAAACTGTCAATTATCAAAGAAATGTAAATTTATATTATTATTTTTAATGATTGTTGTTTATTGTGCCATTGTGCTATTGATTAGGGCCTTTATGTCCTATTTAGAACACTACTCACTCAGCTGAAATCTGTTTCTGGAGTCCTGTTGCCACATTTCTTCACAGCTTTTCTCTTTGACTTACTGATTACGTGGATTTGATCAAGTGACCCAACTTCTCTGTAACTCATTTTACTTGTTTGTAAAATAGATAATAATACCTAAATTATAAGGTTATTGTGAGGACTAAATGAGTTAATACAAAGAAAGCTCTGAGAACATGAGACGCTCTTTCACTGCTTTTGTTGTGCTTTTACCAGTATCTCGTGGGCCAGCCATAATGGAGTGATCACATTCACTTTCCATTCAAGTTTCTTGTGATGTAAGCTTGAGCCGCCAAGGAGGGAAACTGTGAAAATGAGCTCCCCAAATGCTTTTTTTAAATATAGTTTTTATATTTTCTCCATAGTAGTTAACTCTTTCTTCAGTAATAGAGGCCTCAAAAGACAAATGAAAATGTGAAGTGAAATACAGTGTTCCCTCTAAACATTCAGCCATTAGATTTGTTTCCTGGGCAATAACTTACTGTATAATTAGGACAATTCTAAACATGTCTCATATCTCTAAATGAAAGTGAAGTGAACTTGTTCAATGAAAGGTTCATTCTCATTAGAGTCAAAACCGTATTTATATAGACAAGGTAGTAGAACAAGAAAACTGGAATTTGGTTAAGGGATAATTCTGATTAAATGTAGTGCCCTCATTACCTATTGACCTTTAGTCTATCCATAGATAGACCAGGATTACCTGATTTTCTGCTGAGATAGAAGTCTAGTTTACTATAGTACCCATTGAATTTATCGTCCCACTACTTAATTCTGCTAACATTCTCTGATCAGATACATTTTTTTTAAGTATGTTCCATGCCTGGTCTGGGGCACAACAACATGGGGCTTGAATTCATGACCCTGAGGTAAAGACCTGAGAAAAAATAAACAATCAGATGCTTAACTGACTGAGTCATCCAGGTGCCCCAAATACATGCCTTTTCTTTTCACTGTGGTTCTTTATTTTCTTTTCATCTAAATGTCATAGTGATCTGAATTTTCTTTCTTTTTTTTTTTTAAAGATTTTATTTATTTATTTGACAGAGAGAGATAGCCAGCGAGAGAGGGAACTCAGGCAGGGGGAGTGGGAGAGGAAGAAGTAGGCTCCCAGTGGAGGAGCCTGATGTGGGGCTTGATCCCAGGACTCTGGGATCACGCCCTGAGCCGAAGGCAGATGCTTAATGACTGAGCCACCCAGGCGCCCCTGATCTGAAATTTCTTAAGGCTGCGAATCAGGAATAATGGAACAATTACTTATATTAAAGATATGTTTTCTCCTAAGCCAGTTTTTCTTTCCCTAAGAATTTGTATGTTGGATGTACTTGGGCCTGGAGAGGGCTGACAGTTCTCCTCTGGGAGTTATTTAAATTTCTCAGGAGTATAAAGAATCACATGCAGGGGCTCCTGGCTGACTTAGTCGGTAGAGCATATGACTCTTGGTTTCGGGTAGTGAGTTCAAGGCCCATGTTGGGTGTAGAGCTTATTTGAAAATAAATAAATAATAAATTAATTAACTAATTTCCTTTGATTCAGTGTAGTATTGTTTCTTTAAAAAAAAAACACACACATTATAACTTTCTACTGGAAAATAAGCCTAACTTGTATTTCCAGTTCTAAATAAGGGGATATCTTTTCTTTAAATTTTAATTAGGTTTATAGGCAACTGGCTGGCCCAGTTGGTAGACTGTGCAACTCTTGATCTTGGAATTGTAAACTCAAGCCCCACTTTGAGTATAGAGATTACTTAGAAATGAAATCTTTGGGACACCTGGGTGGCTCAGTTGGTTAAGCATCCACCTCTTGATTTCAGCTCAGGTCATGGTCTCAGGGTTGTAGGATTGAACCACACATTGGGATCCATGCCCAGGGGGGAGTCTGCTTGAGATTCTCTCTCTCCCTCTCCCTTTACCCTCCCCCTACTCTGTCTTGAAAGAAAAAAAAAAGAAAACCCAATTTTTCTTTTTTTATTTAGTGTTACTCTTGATAGTTCCCCAAATCTACCCAGTTTTTTTTTTAAGATTTTATTTATTCATTCAACAGAGAGAGAGACAGCCAGCGAGACAGGGAACACAAGCAGGGGGAGTGGGAGAGGAAGAAGCAGGCTCCCAGCGGAAGAGTGACATGGGGTTCGATCCCAGAAAGCCGGGATCACGCCCTGAGCCAAAGGCAGAGGCTTAACGACTGAGCCATCCAGGCGCCCCCCAAATCTACCCAGTTAAAGAGAAAAGGAACACTCAGAACAGTGAACAATTGTAATTGATTGAGAGAGTTATGGCTACAGGTAAAAAAGACAAGAAAAAAACTAAGTTACTGTACACCATCTCTATATTTTTCAACAATTAAGGAGAAAATCCTCATCTTTTTAGTGACTTGTAAATGCTTCTTTCATTGCATCAAAGGTGAAGAGGAAAGAAGAAATTCTAAAATATTAATTATGTAATTAGATTGCAATATTTAGTTATTAGGCTTTATTAAGATTTAGAAACAAAAGTATTTAGAAAGCTATAGTCATAATAGCATAGGTTTACTTATTTATTCTAAATTCTGAAATATTTAAAAATGTTTCTAAAATGTTCTTCATTGAGTTTGTAAACTCACAGCAAATTTCAGATATTTATAAACATTTTTTTTTTTAAATCCCTGTGCCATCTCTACCGTCAGTTTGGAGAAAAGACCACTTATTTTAATTGTACTTTTTTAGCATAAAAATACCACCAGTTGTGAGAAGAGATTTGCTTTTTTTATTTAGAATACAAAAAAGTTTATTGAAACAAAAACAAGATAATTTTTTAAAATGCTAATTCTTAGAGATTTCTAAACAGGAACAAAGTTTGTTCTCAATGACAAGTATAATTCAGTTATAAATTATTTTTATTCTGTGAACATTTTTTGTTACCAACATATTAGAAAAAAGTTATTATTTGTCATTGTTCAGTTGTGTGTTTCAAATATAAAGAATCTTCTTTAATTTTCCTAACAACCCTTATGATAGGAAGCAATACCTTCATTTTACAGAGACTTACGGTTGGCAGTTAGTTTTATTAACCACACACATATCATCTGATTCCAAAATCCTTGCTCTTGTCTCACTTAGCCGTTATGCTATATTACAAAATAAACAGGCAAATGAATACACAAAGTATTGTGAAAATTTCAGTTTCCTTAGAATACTCATTAGTTTTATTGTAGCTTTTTCCTGAGTGGAATTCTATTTGTGACTGTTTCCTTTTTTTCTACCAATTGTGTCACCTTGCCTTTATATATATATATCTGTTAGTTAAAAATCAAATTCACATATATGCTTCAGCCTAAGAGAAATTCTAAGGAAATATATGTGCTAGTAAGTCATTTTATTAAGCTAGATGTTTTGGTTATTAGGATTTAAAAAAAATCCATGTACTCTGCCTGCTCTGTTTTTACGTACAATTGCAAATTAGATTTTATTCCTGTGTACTTTGATAGATACATTAAAGTGTCATTCTTCTTGGTTTTTAAATTTGTTTGTTTGAATTACGATGAATACAAACCACAAATTAAATGAGATTATTATAGCTAAATTAGGTGTACAAAGACATTTAGTGATAAATCTTAATTTGTCTTATCTACATTCTTTTACTACTACCTTGGTGAATTTGTTTTTAATTGGAACTATCAAATGACACTTGTGAAGAAATAACACTGTTTTAATTGCAGCCATGAGCCTACCTATGGCAGTGTCATCAGTTGAATCTTGTCCAGTTCTGATCCAAACTCAAATCTATTAAACCCCTGAAAGTTTGCTTGTTAATTATTGCCAAGTAAAATTTTCATTTGCTCCAAAATTGCATGGTGAATATAGTTATTACAATTAAGTTTATATTAGAAATTGGCACTAGAGGGAGCTAAGTAATTGTATCATTTATGTGTTTAGGGCGAAATTGAACATTCATTTAAAAACTTGTATTTTTTTCAGAACCTGCTGATTTTACAAATATGGCAGCTATGCCTCAGCAAATTATAAGCAATAATGAATTAGTTAATTTTCTTTAGTGAAAACTGCTATGGTAAGATTATTAAATTACTGTATTTCTACTTAGTGAAAGTAGCTACCAGTCAGTAAATTAGGATTTCTAGGACTCTTTGGGGAAAGGGATTATTACTATTATCCATGTTTATCATTATTTTGGCCCTAACAGAATTAAAATGCTCGTAGTACAATGTTAAAATACAATATTTTTTTCCCAAATTTATAGTTTGATAAGAAAATGGCTTTATTGAATAGGATCTCAGTGCAGATTAGAAAACAATTTTGCTCTGATGGTATATTCTAGGAATTAATTGGTTTGATTACTTTGAAGGGCTGATTCAGATTAACAACAGTATTCTTCCCCAACAAATGGCCCTACCATGAGCTGTTAAAGTTGTGCCATCTCCTACTTTTATACTTATCTCCAAAATGAACAAAAGTCTGTGTAGGTATGTAAAGCTAAAAGCTGTGGGATGTTTTTATTTACATGAACTAAAGAGCTGAAAAACATTTAATTCCGTATATCTTGCATGTTGAAGCCCTGGGAACACATTTGGAAACAGCTTGTATTAAGTCAATATTGTGGGGAGAAAATGGGACATTTTATCCTCCCCGGCACATTACTTAGGTAGTCATGGCCAAAAAGGCACACATTTTACATGTCCTTATGTGAGCTTGTCCTCTTACAGACAATGCATATGGGAATTTGTTCTTTTTTTCCACAGGTCTTACGAGGGAAAAATATGGTTTGGATATTAAAATAAAATAAGGTTTCATTTACATACCATTCTACTTTGAACATATAGTGATGTTGAAAATATTGATATAAAACTCATGATTTTTTATGGTGAAATCCTTTTAGCTAATCTTTTGTTAGAGATTCGAATTGATAAACCAGTGTCCAAAGGGACGTTTCTTGCTCTTTTTCTAGTGGGCCAAATGAGGACATCCTCTGCCTTTATCACCTCTGCATAGGTTTAGTCTTAATACAAAAGTGAATCTCAGAGAAAATAAATGTACAAAATAGAAAAAAATATGTATATAACCAGACAATGTATTATGTGATAAACCGCAGAATTGATTTCTTCTGTTTGCTTCATTTACTTCTTTTATGAAAATGAAGCATTGCTTAAATTTTATATTTTATTCTTATGATTTGAAGAGCATATTATCTATCTCAAAGGAATATCATAATTGAGGTTAGCTTTACAAAACAGATTAGCAAGTGGTATTTTGTTTATTTTTTAAGATTTATTAATTTATTTTAGAGAGAGAGAGAGAGGACACTGGAGCACAAGCCGGCGGGGAGAGACAGAGGGAAAGAATCTCAAGCAGACTCCCCAAGCTGAAAATAAGAGTAGGAGGTTTAACTAACTGAGCCATCTAGGTCCCCCTGGCAAGTGGTATTTTAAAGACAGGATTTAGGGGTGGGGGGGGCAGGGGGTGGGGAAGAAGGCTCATCTACTGTCTACTGAATACCTAGGCCATCTTTCAGATCTCTTAATTAGTGTTTGACAAACTTTAATGTACATGCTGATCACCTAAGGAGTTCTTAAAATGAAGATTCCATTTCAAAATACTTGGATTCTTCATTTTTAACAAGTTGCCCGTTACTAGCTGCCGGCCACACTTTGAATAGCAGCCGTGTTTTCTTTCTTTAATCCTGATGTGTGTTGCTCTGGCTTGAGTAAGAATTTACAGCAAAAGGGAAGTCAGAGACTAGAAAAAAAGTGATGACCCTGGTACAGTAAAACCGAGACGTCAATTGTAAGTGGTTTGTGTCCTTCACGAGCCATGTTAGATGCCCGACATTGACCACATATAAGAACAGTGATTATGCTGGCATGGGGCCATCTATAACCATTTACATTGTGTTCCTATAAACCTCCTTTGATCCCACAGTATGTAACATACCATAATGTTATATTTTTCCATATTTCAGTAGCTTTAAAATCTTTCTTATGAGTAGATAAATCCATTTCATAGGAGGTATGTGGGATCTAGGGAAACAGCATGGTGTAGCAAACAGAACTGTTTGCTTGGAAACAGATTCATCTGGATTCATATTCTAGTTCTGCCACTCATCAGTTATGTAGTTTTAAGAATTTTATTTAACATTATTTCTTATTGGTAAAATGGAGATATCATACCTACTTCCTAGATTTGTTTTTTGCTTAAATTTTATAATTTCTTGGCTTTGATCACTGAACATCTAGAGTGTTGATATATTTTATTAAGCATCAGGATTTTATCATCAGGAAATACTCTGCTGAGTAAGGACCATCATTACTACAACTATTATCAACAAAATTGGATATTGGGCTACCAATAGTGGAGTGTACATGGAACGAAGAGTTTGGGAGATAAAAAAATGAGAGAAGAAGTTAGAAAGGAGGATTGGATCAGATAATACAAGGCCTTAGAACTCTGCTGGGGATTTTGTAATTTATTCTTCAAGCAATGGCAAACCGGTAGAGGGCTATGAGATGAGGAGTAGTGGGAAAAAAATAATATTTTCTTTTTTTTTTAATCTGAGAATGATTTATATGGGGATCAAGAATAGGTATTTCTTCTGTAATCCAGACTAAGAGATTATAGGGATGTGAGCCAAAATAGTGTAAATAGAGAGAAAGAGATATATTTATTTCATAATTATTCGGGAGTCAGATACATAAGGAATAGTAGCCTTGAGTCAGGATGTTTAAAGCCATCAAAAACCCTAACTCAACAGACTTCAGGAAATCTGTTTCACAGCACAAGAAGTGCAACAGAGAGTGATGTTAGCTTTCCTGTGACTCTTTTGGGTCTATTTACAAATCGTTGCACACCCAGATGATCTCCAAAGACAGAATAAGGGCTATCTCTTCCTTGTGTCTCTTTTCTAAAATAAAAGAAATTTTCCTAGAAGCTCACCAGCCAATTTTCCTAGGTCTTGCTTAGAGTTGAATTCCAAGTGTAGTCCTAAACCAGTCTGGCAAGGGAAAGAGGCCACTAGCAATGACTGAGACTGTAAGGACTCTCTTCCTGGTGTGGGGAATAGAGGTGGCCTTTCCTGTAGTACAAGACTATTTGCAAAGAGTGGATTGCTCTTTTAGGAAGGCCTGTGGCTATGTTTGAGGGTGTGGTTGGGGAGACGAAAGTGTGTGTGTGTGTGTGTCTGCTTTCAAAAGAGGAAAGTTACACTTACACACTAATAATTATTTGTAAATAAATATTTAATGTCTCTCTCACTAGAGTATACTACAAACATCTTGAGATTTGGGACTTTATTATCTTATATATTTTTAATTCATTATTGTATCCCTATCACCTTGAACAGTGTCAGGCACACTGGTGATTTTTAGGAAGATTTTTTCTGGTAAACTGCTTTTGAAAGTCATATGGCATTCATATATACTACCTAATAGATTTCTTTACCATCCTAGCAGCATTTCTCTAACTCACTAAATTCTAGCCACACCAAGCTTTATATACTCCTTTAGTCAAGCTCATGTTTTTCCAGAACTGAACAAGTGTGTGTGTTTCTCCTTTAGTTTTCCATTCATATGTCACGTCCTCAGAGAGGCCTTTTCTGATCATCTTACCTGAGTTATTTTCCCATCATGAATTATTTGTTATTTTATCTTAGCATCTTTTTTTTTTTAAAGACTTTATTTATTTATGTGACAGAGAGACAGCCAGCGAGAGAAGGAACACAGCAGGGGGAGTGGGAGAGGAAGAAGCAGGCTCCCAGCTGAGGAGCCCGATGTGGGACTCGATCCAGGTACACTGGGATCACGCCCTGAGCGGAAGGCAGATGCTTAATGACTTCACTACCCAGGCGCCCCTATCTTAGCATCTTGAATATTCTCCTCAAATACTAATTTTAATAATTTTTAAATAGAAATAGTATATACAGATCTAGATACCTGTGGCTTTTCAGTATCTATTTTCTGTCTTTTGTACCAGCCTACCTAAGGCACTGCACATGTTTGCACTTTATACATAATTGCCCCACAAACACACTTGGCTGAGGTCCTTGTTTCTAGATTGGGTGACTTGGGGAATGCTGTTAGCTAATCTAGAAATTTGAGAAGTGTTTTTTGTTTTGTTTTGTTTTATGTTGTTTTCCTCCAAGGGGAAATAATTAACTTGGGTAGTTGTACATTGAAATACCAGAAGGGAATTAAGGACGACTCCTGGACTTTGAAAAATTTGAGTCTATAGCACAGGAGAGAGTAAATAGGAATGGAAGTAGCAATCTGGATAACGGAATCTATGCTTTTATATAAGCATCTGCTTTTATATATATTTTAGATTATTTGAGTAAAACAAGTTGATGTGTTTTTCCACCCAGAGTATCTTTTCAGTCTCACACATTATATTTAGTATTTATTTATTTGACTACTTGAGTTTCTCAGAGTTTTAATTCTATGAGTTTCATGACATGGTCTGTAGGTTATGTTGAAAAGGAACAGAGGAGCTTAGATCTTGAATTTGGCGGCATTGTAATGATGATGTACAGGTGCTAAAGAATGATTTTCAAGGGGCTAAAAAGCATGAGTTGTGAAAATATAGAAATAGCATATAGCAAAGATTTTATTCAACCTATTAATTCAGGAGGTAACCAGCAAAATGGTGAAACTAGTTCTACAACTATTTGAGATAAAGTAATGTTATAAATGTGCAAATTATATATAAAAGTGACTAATGTCTTTAAGGGGACTCTACTTTGGGGTTTTCTGCTCCACCAGATAGCAACTATTTGCAACTCTTCTGAATCACAGTCTACAAGTTACTTCTGCCCCTAAAGAATTATCAAATAGACAATAGAAAATCAAGCTCAGCATTGCACCAAAAGAGCACATAGGGTGTATGTGTATGCGCATTGTTTATTTTCAAGTTTTGAGATAATTTTTCTGAAGGGTAAGGAGAAAAGTAAATTTCACTAAAAAAAATAGTTCTGTGTGTGTATGTGTGTATCTGTGAGAAAGCTGTTAATGATGATTGTTTGCTGCTAACACTACCGTCAAAGCACTATAGTATGATATCCTGCAATTTAGATCGCTGAAAGTTAATATATTTCTATAACTTAGGAAAAGTAAGCAAACCAGACATAATTGAGCAAAGCAATTTTTAAAAACTTTTGGTGCCAAATGAAATGTGTCTATAGATTTAAACTTTAAGTAATATACATTATGTAAATTTTTCCAAAATAAATCTAAGATTGAGTGTTTTTAAAGGAATGTGGTCAAATCTATCTAGAAGCTCTCATAACATATCCTGACTTAATTTTCTTTTGGGATGAAAAAAGAAATTCAAAACAGGAGTTGCCTCCCTTAAAACACCAGCGATGACCCAGTGCCCATTTTCTTATTTCATTCACTGTCCTTGTTGCAGCTGAACTAGAGTGTATCCTTAATGAGAGATTGGTGACACTCTAACAGGGTGACACAACATCAATATCACATAACATAGTATGTCTAGAGTAATAGGTGTTATTTAGGGAGTGACATAATTCTGATACAACATATTTAATCCATGCAATGCAAACTTTGTTTGTTAAGCTTTTTAAAAAATTTATTTAATTGAAATAGAGAGTGAGAGAGAGAGAGCATGAGCAGCAGACAGAAGGAGAGGGAGAAAGAGGCTCCTTGCTGAGCAGGGAGCCCAATGTGGGGCTTGATCCCAGAACCCTGGAATCATGACCTGAGCAGAAGGCAGAGTGTTAACTGACTGAGCCACCTAGGCACCCTCGGTGCGAATATTGAAGTAGATAATATTTTACAGATAAAATCCAAAGTTTATAGAAATTGAATCATTTGCAGAAGCCTCCATAACCATTAAATGAGGGCAGTTGTCTGTCCCAATCTAACTGAAGCTGTGGTCTGGTCTTTAAGCATGACTTTTCTTTTATCCTTAAAATAATTGTTTTCTATGAATACTTTTTCTTCAGGGACCTCTAAGCATCAGTAGGTTATTTTTTCAGTAGCCATATGATTTTTCTTAAGGAGTTTAGTAAAAGTAATAATAATATTAATATAGCTACTACTATATGACATTGCTTGTCATCTAATAGTTTTATTTTATGCAATTTTTAACAGTAGTTCCCTGCGGTAAGCATTATTATTCTAACTTTATGCTTTGGGAATCCAGAATTGCCCACTTAATGTCCAGATCTGTCTTACTCCCCTGGCCACATTTACCTCTATCAGGAACACTCCTCCTGTTCAGCAATTAAAGAACATCCATTTCAAAGGTAAACCTCTAGGGTGAATTCCAAAAGACTCCCTTTCCCTAGATCTCAGAAGCATGCTTTAGGTTTTGTCCCTGTCCTTGCGATGGGACTTAGAGGATTGTTGCTTACTTCTTTGCAGTATTCTCTCCCCTCGTGGATGTCATCTTCATGGCTGCTGGCCTGGCCAGACTACATTTGTAGACCTGGATGGTACTCTTGATGGAATATGGGAACTGATATCCTCTCTTGCTTTTTTCTATTAGTCTTCTTGTGCTATTGTTTACAGTTACCTTATAACTCCAATTTAAATTGTCCCATTACTGTTATATCTCCTCCTACTAAGAACATTTTTTAATTTCGGGCCAGAAAACATTTTAATGGTGCACCCAAGTGTGGTATTCAAAAAGTCTATCTTCAGAAGGATGGATACACGGATACACATGCGGTAAAACAAATACCACAAAGTCTTATAGAATCTTTATGTTAAATAATCTATGTGAGTGCACACTGTAAAAATACTTCAACTTTTCTGTTTGAATACTTTCACAATAAAAAGCCTGAGAAAAAATATCTACTTCCTGTGAACTTGCAGTTAATTTATTTTGTGTTGCCATCCTCTCTCTGATAGAATAGACACCCCATGAGGGTAGGAGTCTTTGTTTCTTCTGTTCAGAGATGTGTCTCAAATGTCTAAAACAGTGCCTGGCACATAG